>NW_012267229.1:18389970-18391838 GCF_000151885.1 Dipodomys ordii
ATTCATTGTAGACACTCATTCTGTCCTTTATCCTCTGGAGGCTTGTGTTCTCTTCACAGGAAGAAAAAGATCTTCAGAAAAACTATCAAGGCAGCTTGAAATTTCTAAAGTTAACTTGCTGTAATTTTATCTGTAATTTTCCTCAAGAATTGCTTCTTGTTAAAGATTCTGAAAGTCAATACATAATATTGTAATTATTTAATTTTTGGCCCATTTTCCCAAATCAGTAAATTAAAGCTTCTACTTTAAAAGTAAGTATGCCAAAGGTATTTTTTTCCCTCATTGGTTAGGTGGCATTGCTGAGAATCTAGCAGAGAAATTGATTGGTGTCCTCTTTGAGGTGTGGTTACTGGCTTGTACTCGGTGCTTTCCAACACCTCCTTATTGGAAGACAGCTAAAGAGATGGTGGCTAACTGGAGGCACCACCCAGCAGTGGTAGAGCAGTGGAGCAAGGTCATCTGTGCACTCACATCCAGGTAGGTCATCCCTTCATCCCTCTGACCTTTGGCATTTCTTCCCTGATTCCATATCCTTCTGGAATTCATGGAATACACTGTAAAAAGCCTAGTTACTATGCTACTTTAGATGCAGAATCAAGCCACTCACAAAATAAACAATTTGGGGCTGGGAAGGTGGCTCAGTGGTAGAGTGCTTGCCTTGCATGCATGAGGCCCTGGGTTCGATTCCTCAGCACCACATAAGCAAAAAGAAAAAAGCTGGAAGTGGTGTTGTGGCTCAAGTGGTAGAGCGCTAGCCTTGAGCTGAAGAGCTGAGGGACAGCGCCCAGGCCCAGAGTTCAGGCCCCACGACTGGATTCCCCCCCCAACAAAAAACCCCCCAAAAAACCAATTTGGTTGGGCACTAGTGGCTCATGCCTATAATCCTAGCTACTCAGGAGGCTGAGATCTGAGGATTGTGGTTTGAAGCCAGCCTGTGCAAGAAAGTTTGTGAGACCCTTACCTCTTATTAACCACCAAAAAAGTTGGAAGTGGAGCTGTATCTCAAGTGGTAGAGAGCTAGCCTTGAATAAAAAAAGCAAAGGGGCAGCTCTGAGTTCATGCCCCAGGACTGGGGGGTTGAGGGAGGGGGAAGGAATAGGATGAAGAGGATGAGAAAAATGCAATCCTACTATGTATATTTATATGTAGTTTTATAGAAGTGGGAACAATTTACATTATCATCAAAGTAGATAGTCTTGGTTTTTTGTTTTTGTTTTTGTCTATCATGGGGCTTGAACTCTGGGCCTGAGTGCTGTCCCTCAGCTCTTCAGTTCAAGGCGAGCGCTCTACCACTTGAACTACAGCGCCACTTCTGGTTTTTCTGGTGGTTTATTGGAGGTAAGAGTTTCACAGACTTTCCTGCCCGGGCTGGCTTTGAACCTCGATCCTCAGATCTCAGCCTCCTGAGTAGCAAGGATTACAGGTGTGAGCTACTGGCTAGTAGATAGTTTTTATAATAATCAATTTATCGTCTGACCACTTACATATAATATCAGTATTCTATGAGTAAACTTGTTTTTCATCTCAGCCATACACTGGCTAGTAGATAGTTTTTATAATAATCATTTTATCGTTTGACCACTTACATATAATATCAGTATTCTATGAGTAAATTTGTTTTTCATCTCAGCCATATAATTTATAAGATATAACTCTAAAGGATAAGGATTCTTTAAAAAGTATAAGCACATCACCATTGTCCTGTCTTTAAAAATCGACTGTTCTGGGGCTGGGAAGGTGGCTCAGTGGTAGAGTGCATGCCTTGCATGCTTGAGGCCCTGGGTTCGACTCCTCAGCACCACATAAGCAAAAAGAAAAAAGCCGGAAGTGGTGCTGTGGCTCAAGTGGTAGAGTGCTAGCCTTGAGCT
>NW_012267229.1:18395361-18405895 GCF_000151885.1 Dipodomys ordii
CTTCCTTCCTTCCTTCCTTCCTTCCTTCCTTCCTTCCTTCCTTCCTCCTTTCTTGCTTTATTCCTTTCCTTTCTTTCTTCCAACTTGGTACCTGATGCTTTCACTCATTGGCTGGCGCTCTACCAACCAAGCCACACCTAAAACCCCTAATTAGGCATCTTGTACTGCAACAGCAGATGTTGAATAAAATTTGTTTTTTTTCCACAGGTGGTCCTAGAAGGAAAATTTAGTAATGATGACAGCTCTTCTTATGATAAACCAATAACTTTTCTGTCCCTGAAGCTGCGACTTGTGAATATACTAATAGGTGCCTTGCAAACAGAAACGGACCCCAATAACACCCAAATGATACTAGGTTTGTGTTCTTTTCTTCTCTTTTCTTTCCTTTCCTTTTCTTTCCTTTGTTTTTTGTCAGTTGTGGGGCCGGAACTCTGGGCCTGGGTGCCGTCTCTCAGCTCTTCAGCTCAAAGCTAGCGCTCTACCACTTGAGCCACAGAGCCACTTCTGGCTATTTCTGCTTATGTGGTGCTGAGGAATCGAACCCAGGGCCTCATGCATGCAAGGCAAGCCCTCTACCACTGAGCCACTTTCTCAGCCCCATGTCATAGGGCTTGAACTTAGAGCTTGGGCGCTATCCCTGAGCTCTTTTGTTCAAGGCTAGCTCCCTACCACTTTGAGCCACAGCGCCACTTTTGGTTTTCTGAGTAGTTTATTGGAGGTAAGAGTCTCATGGACTTTCCTGCCAAGGCTGGCTTTGAACCATAATCCTCAGATCTCAGCCTCCTGAGTAGCTAGGGTACAGGCATGAACCAGAACCACTGGCACCTGGTTTAGGTTTGTGTTCTTATAAAGCTTTTTTTGTAAGTGAAAATTCCAGTACTATTAACCTTATTCATGCTATGGGTCAGAGGTCAGCTCTTATTATTCTAAGTCAAAGGCACATTATTATTATTATTTTATTTTTGTTGGTCCTGAGGCTTGAACTCAGTCTGGGTAATGTCCCTGAGCCTCTATGTGCTCAAGGCTAGCACTGTACCACTTGAGCCACATCTAGCTTTTTCTGAGTAGTTTATTGGGTAAGAGCCTCATGGACTTTTCTGTACCTGTGCTGGCTTTGAACTGTGATCCTCAGATTTCAGCCTCTTGAGTAGCTGGGGTTACAGGCATGAGATACCAGCGCCTGGTGGAAAAAGCAGATTTTATTCCCTTCTTAATGTTAAAAAATAGGAAGGTGTTGACATGAGGGAAAGAAAGCATTTCAATCTCCTAGGATGATTATTTTTATTTGTGCTTTTTCTTTTTTCCTGTTTCCTCTCTTTGAGGATTATATACATTCACATATATTCTTCAGCCTAGATAGAGATACATTGCTAGCTAATTACCTACTACCTACTTGATATCTCTACTTGTAAGCCAAAAGACAACTCAAACCTATTTTGCCTACTTCGTACATCTTTGCCCTAAGTGTTCTCTACCACCATGCTTCTACCTGTGTATCTTATTGCCCACATAAAAATCTAAGACTCGGGCTGGGATGTAGCTCAGTGGCAAAGCGCTTGCCTAGCAAGCGCAACGTCCTGGGTTCAATCCCCAATACCAAAAAAGAAAAAGACAAAAAAAAAAAAATCTAAGACTCATCTGTCTTTAGTTCTTTTTTTTTTCTTTTTCTCTCTCTCTTTTTTTTTTTTGCTGGTATTGGATTTTGAATTCTGGGCCTGGACCCTATCCTTGAGCTCCTTTTGCTCAAGGCTAGCACCCTACACTTGAGCCACAGAGCCACTTCCAGCTTTTTCTGTGATTAGTTGGAGGTAAGAGTCTCATGGACTTGTCTGCCCAGGCTGGTTTCAAACCACAATCCTTAGATCTCAGCCCCCTGAATAGCTAGAATTACAAGTGTGAGCCACTTGTGCCAGGCTGTCCCTTCAGTTCTTTCTCTATTACCTAGTCCACACACCTAAGTTCTGTCTACACTGTTTCCACAATGATTTTTATTTTTTTATTTGTCAGTCATGGGGCCTGCACTCTGGGCCTGGGCGCTGTCCCTCAGCTATTCAGCTCAAAGCAGCACTCTACCACTAGACCCATAGCGCCACTTCCGGCTTTTTCTGCTTATGTGGTGCTGAGAAATAGAAGGGCCTCATGCATGCGAGGCAAGCACTCTACCACTGAACCATCTTCCCAGCTCCTCCACAATGTATTTTGATCAGCTTTATACCTCACTCCTAGAACTCTTTGTTTCTTTGCTTTTTTTGATCGTGGGACTTGAACTCAGCATAAGCATTGTCCCTGGGCTCTTTTGCTCAAGGCTAGTCCTATACATATACTTTTAGTCACAACTTCACTTCTGGCTTTTGAGGACTCTTCTGCCAAGGCTGTCTTTGAACCATAATCCTCAGATCTCAGCCTCCTGAGTAGCTAGGATTACAGGCATGAGCCACCAACGTCTGGCTATTTATTTTTTAAACTGTAATTATTATAATTAAGGTGTTATACAGAGGGGTTGCCATTTCATAAGTCACGTTCCATATCTTTTAATGACAGTGTTTTCATAGTCTCTAAGTTTGTTTCCTATCCTCCTACCTTGCTCCCTAGCATTTAACCTCCCCTATCTAAGCTAGTGTTGTAAAGAGTAAGGTAGGTAGTACCAATCTCCATACCACTGGCTGACAATTACACATTCCATATTCCTTACTCCGTCCTGTAGATATCCTACATTCAGTTTCTCACCTTTGTATTACCTTGTACAATCAAAAAAGTATAACTGTAGTTTCTTATTTAGTTATTTTTCTTTATAAAATGTCAGAACCTTGTTTTTTTTTTTTTTTTTGTCGGTCGTGGGGCTTGAACTCTGGGCCTGGGCGCTGTCCCTCAGCTCTTCAGCTCAAGGCGAGCGCTCTACCACTTGAGCTACAGCGCCACTTCCGGTTTTCTGGTGGTTTATTGGAGATAGGAGTCTCACGGTCTCTCCTGCCCGGGCTGGCTTTGAACCTCGATCCTCAGATCTCAGCCTCCTGAGTAGCTAGGATTACAGGCGTGAGCCACCAGCGCCCAGCCAGAACCTTGTTTTAAAAGCATTCTGTAGGGGCTGGTAAGGTGGTTCAGTGGTAGAGTGCTTGCCTTGCATGCATGAGGCCCTGGGTTCAATTTCTCAGCACCACATAAGCAAAAAGAAAAAAGCTAGAAGTGGCAGTGGCTCAAGTGGTAGAGTGCTAGCCTTGAGCTGAATAGCTGAGGGACAGCGCCCAGGCCCAGAGTTCAGGCCCCATGACTGGACCCCCCCCCCAAAAAAAAAAATAAAAGCATTCTATAATATTTTTCTTAGTTTGTTGTATGTCCTTTGAAATGGAGATGCTTACATTTGGTGTGTGGTGGTTTTTGTGTTTTGTGCAGTGTATTGGAGCTTGAACTCTAGGCCTCACATTCTCAACCTTTTTTCACACATAGTTGGAGTTCTAAACATTTGAGCCACATCTCTACTTCCAGCGCTTTGCTGATTAATTGCCAGTCTTGATTGGCTTTGAAAGTTTGATTATCAGATCTTAGCCTCCTGAGTGGCTAGAATTAGAAGTGTGAACACCAGCACTTGGCTTTATTTTTTGGTGTTTTTTTTTTTTGTTGTTGTTTGTTTGTTTTTTGAGATAGAGTTTCATGTAGCCTAGCTGGCCTTGAACTCTTGGTCATCTTTCCTCAGCTCTTTCCTCAGCTTCCCAAGTGCTGGAAATATAGGTATGTGTCATTTCTAGCTTACATGTAGCCTCTCACCCAGGTAAAGAATATCTAATAGTAGACATGTTTTTTTGTTTTTTGTTTTTTTTGTCTGTTGTGGGGCTTGAACTCTGGGCCTGGGCGCTGTCCCTGTGCTCTTCAGCTCAAGGCAAGCACTCTACTGCTTGAGCCACAGTGTCACTTCTGGTTTTCTAGTGGTTTATTGGAGATCAGAGTCTCACAGACTTTCCTGCCCAGGCTAGCTTTGAACCCAGATCCTCAGATCTCAGCCTCCTGAGTAGCTAGGATTATAGGTGTGAGCCACTGGCACCCAGCTAGACAGGTTTTTTAATAGATAATTTTATTATTATTATTATTATTATTATTATTAACTTATTGTTCACATGGGTTACCATTTCATAAGTCAGATAATGAGTACAATTCTTTTTTGGACAGTTACCTTTTCAGTCACTTTCCCCTTTCCATTCGGCAGTGGACATAATTTTATATAAAGCAAAGTTGATTTCAAATATGTTTTTTAAAAATAACAGTTTCAAAACTTTGAAAGCAGATCAGAATTTGGAAATTTTTAAAGAGTATCTTTGTTGGCCAGCCAGTGAATTTATTAGTAATTTTTAGAGAATCTTGTATATGCTCAACTAAAATAATACTTTTGTTGTTGTTGTTTGTGGTGGTCATGGGATTTTAATTCAGGGAGGATCCAGGTGCTAGCCCTAAGCTTTTGTTCTCAAGGCTAGCACTATACCACTGGGAGCCACAGTTCCACTCCCAGTTTTTAAGTGGTTAATTGAAGATAGGAGACTCACAGACTTTGCTGTGTGGGATTGGCTCTTAACTGTAATCCTAAGATCTCAGCCTCCTGAGTAGCTAGGATAACAGCTGTGAGCCACCAGCACCAGGTCAAAATCACATTCTTATCAATGATCTTAATCATTTTAATGTGAATTATTTTAGCATTTATATCATGTTTTACCTAAAATGCTTTTCTGTTTATTTTGCTATTGCAGGAGCAATGTTAAATATTGTTCAAGATTCTGCACTTTTAGAAGCCATTGGTTGCCAAATGGAAATGGTATGAAGCATACACTATTTATCTGTCAGAGAAATCTACTTCTCATTTTATCCAGATTTTACTTCAAACTGCCAGTCTAGTGCTTTTTTATATTTATTTATTTACTTATTTATTTATTGTTGGTCATGGGGCTTGAACTCGGCCTGGTCTCTGTCCCTCAGCTCTTCAGCTCAAGGTGAATGCTCTACCACTTGATCCACAGCACCACTTCCAGTTTTCTGGTGGTTAATTGGAGATAAGAGTTTCATGGACTATCCTGCCTGGGCTGGCTTTGAACCATGATCCTCAGATCTCAGCCTCCTGAGTAGCTAGGATTACAGGTGTGAGCCACCAGCACCCAGTTTATTTTTTAAATTTATTTTATAGTACTGTGATTTGAACTAGGTGTAGTCACTCTTGCTAGGCAGGCACTCATTTCTCAGCCACACCTCTAGCCCTTTTTTGCACTGGTTGTTTTGAGATAAGCTCTTGCTTTTGGCACGTGCCTATACTGAAATCCCTTATTTATACTTCTTGTGGTTGACAGTATGACAGGTGTATCCCACTATGCCCAGTTTCTTTCATTATGATTGGGTCTTTGAATGTTGTGAACATTTTGCCCAGGCTAGTTGGAACTTTGATACTTCCCATCTCAGCTTCCCACGT
This sequence comes from Dipodomys ordii, assembly GCF_000151885.1. NCBI lineage: Eukaryota > Metazoa > Chordata > Mammalia > Rodentia > Heteromyidae > Dipodomys > Dipodomys ordii. Next base: position 18,400,805 of record NW_012267229.1, read on the forward strand.
GGCTGGGAATAATAGAAGTGTATTAACATGCCCAGTTATTGAGAAGAGGGGGTCTCCTGAATTTTTTGCCAGAATCAGATCATACCTATAATCATTCCCAGCTAATTAGGAGACTAAGATCAGATCCTCTTGATCTCAGCCTCTGTAAGGAGCTGGGATTGTAGCCATGAACCACTAGTTCCTAGTTCTTTACGTCTCAATAATTGATTGGTTGGTTGGTTGGTTGTGCCAATAATGAGGTTTTAACTCAGAGCTTGAGTACTGCCCCTTAACATTTTTACTATAGGCTGGCACTCCTCTACCACTTGAGCCACAGCTCTACTCTTGACTTTTCCGTTCTTAATTGGAGATAAGAGTCTCATAGATTTTCCTGTCTAGGCTCTCTTTGAACAAAAAATCCTTAGATCTCACTCTCCTGAGTAGCTAGGATTACAGGTATGAGCCACTGGCACCCAGCTTGTGTGTGTGTGTGTGTGTGTGTGTGGGGAGGGGATGGGTTTGAATTCATCTTCATGCTTGCTACACAGGTTCTCTACACTTGTCAGAACAGCCTGGACTATGGACCTCCCAATTTTGCTTCTCTGTGTAGCTGGAGTGACAGGTGCACTCCATTCTGTTCCCAGCAATTGGTAGCAATGGAGTCTGTAAACTTTAGTTTTTTCCTTTTTGCCCAGGCTAGTCTTGAACTGATATCTACAGGTAGGATTACAGGTTTGAGCCACTACTTGGCTGTCCTAATGGTTTTTAAAGTCATTCTTTGAAAAAAGCCAGCTCATTGATTAGACATTTTGAGGTTTCATTGCTTCATCAGGTATATACTTCAAGTCCTTGAGAGTTTTTTCATGAGAGAAACTCCAGCCAGGCAGTATCTGCTTAAAGCTCTTACTTGGTTTGCTTTGCTGCTGAATTGGTTTGAATGATCTAAGAAAAGCATTCTGTTTCATAATTCCTGACACCCTTAATAGATCAGTGGTCTCTTTCCATTCCACATAGGTAACAGTTTTCATGTCCTCCAAAGTACCAGTGCTTCTAAATCTGAAAGACTTGCTAGAGAAATGCAGTGCCCCTTGCTTATGTTTTCAGGGTGCATATCCTTACAGAGTAGAGCCTGGGTAGTAGGAAAAGCAGTATGGCATACAAGCTAGGCAGATGAAGGATGGACTATCAGCTTATCAAGGAAGTTATGGCCCTGTAGATGGCTAATAATTTACTAATCTGTATATGATTATATACAGATCTGTATATGATTATGTACAGATTATATGGGATAAAGTGACAGAAATATATTCCCTATACATATAAGAATTTATACTATTGTGTTTTATAATAAAACTAGGACTGAAAGTTGTGGCTGTGTGTGTGTGTGTGTGTGTGTGTGTGTGTGTGTGTGTTTAAAATTGTATTCTTGGGGCTGGGAAGGTGGCTCAGTGGTAGACCACTTGCCTTGAGCTGAAGAGCTGAGGGACAGCGCCCAGGCCCAGAGTTCAGGCCCCACGACTGGACCCCAAAAAAAAATAAAAAATAAAATTGTATTCTTGCTGGGCGCTGGTGGCTCGTGCCTATAATCCTAGCTACTCAAGAGGCTGAGATCTGAGGATCTTGGTTCAGAGCCAACCCCAGGCAGGAAAGTCTGTGAGACTCTTATCTCCAATAAATCACTAGAAAACCAGAAGTGGCGCTGTGCCTCAATTAGTAGAGCTCTTGCCTTGAGCTGAAGAGCTGAGGGACAGGGCCCAGACCCAGTGTTCAAGCCCACGGCTGACAAAAAAAAAAATTATATTCTTGTTCTTATGAAGTTTTCTTTTTTTGGGGGGGTGGGAGTAGAAGTTGTTGATTTTTATTTTATTTCATTTTTTTGTTGGTCATGAGGCCTGAACTCTGGGCCAGAGCGCTGTCCCTCAGCTCTTCAGCTCAAGGCTAGTGCTCTACCACTTGAGCCACAGCCCCACTTCCAGCTTTTTCTGCTTATGTGGTGCTGAAGAATCGAACCTAGGGCCTCATACATGCAAGGCAAGCGCTCTTACCACTCAGCCACCTTCCCAGGCCCTACAGTGTTTTCAAATGATTACTTATCCTTGTAAACTGTGATGCAGCCTCTAAATAACTTTTTCATCTAATTAGGGTGGTGGAGAAAATAACCTGAAGAGCCACAGTCGCACTAACAGTGGTATTAGCTCAGCAAGCGGTGGGAGCACAGAGCCCACAACTCCTGATAGTGAGAGGCCAGCTCAGGCTCTCTTAAGGGATTATGGTAAGCTATGTTTTGTTTTCTTTTGAAATAAAAGTTGTAAAGAATGGCTTTAATTCTCAGATTTATAAAATAAAGCTAAAATATTAATGTTCAAAAATTTTAAACTATATATGTTTTATATATTTAGGCATAATAGGACAGATATTAGTCTAGTTACATTTGGGGTAGTTGATTGGGTTCCAAAATGAGTAGTCAGGAGATTATTCTGGGTTTTGTACCAGATACCAGTGATACCATTGTCAGATGAGATGTAAGCTCTGCCTCAGGGCTCCCAGTCTAATGATGAGATGCTGTGTGTTGAGGGAAGTGATGGAGTATAAATGGGAACCCAGAGGAGCATCCCTCATTGTTATATTTGTATTACATTTTAGCAAGATAAGGAAACATTATTTTCTGTCTTCACAAATATTTGCCAGCAAAGCATCCTGTTTGGTGATGTTCTTTATATTGGGCAATCATTTTATGAATTCATTAAGTTTATGGTACTTTTATATACACTTATTTTCAAGTATGAACATTGTATTGAATTTGTGAATATTTATCCAACTCTTTGGAATGCTCTCTAGTTGCACAGATGTGAGTTTTAAGTTTTGAATCACCTGGAGACTTCATAGCTATATTTAATAAGGCATGCTTTTATGGTTTAAGTTTATAATAAGTATCCTTTAGACATGTCAGATACACACAGCCATTATGTGGATATTTAATTCACTTAAATATTGCATTTACAGAGAAGTTAATAAGTTTTTATCATAAATAGATATAGATAGATGTAGGTTTAATTTAGGTTGAAATTTTGGTTTTTGTGCTTTAACATTTTTAAACAAAAAAAGTTGCATTGCTGTATGTGTTATAATATAAATGTTTGGAGTGATTATTGTTTGTTTCAACATTTTGAACTGGTGTTAGTCAGCTCTGCTTGTAATGTCGTAAAATATTTTTTACTAAGAAATCCAGACTTGTGTTAGTGTCACGTGAATGTCTCTCTTTAATGATCATTCCTTTTTCTGTTGTCACTGCCCTCTTTCTGATAGGATCGACAGGTATAATGTCCCTAAAGCTTTTATGAATCCATTTTAATTTGTTCTAATTTAGTTTCTCCTAATTTACTATTAGTTAAACAATGATAACTTTTAAATGTAAAATTGGAGGCTATACAGAGGCCAAATGGTTGTTTAATTTGTTTAGAAATATTTCAGTAGTCTTGAAGAGTTAAAAGTTAAAATTGATTTTGAAAAGACATTGCATGTGAATTTTAAAGATTTAAACACCAGATGCTTCAGGGTAATTCCGAGCATCTGAAGAAGTCTTAAAAGTCGAATTCTATAAAATTCCAAGGAAATGGTTAAAAGCCTCAATTCTTTTTGAAAATATAAGTCTAAGTTATCAACTTAAAAATTTTAAGACTAACATCATTGTAAAAATGATACTGAAACTGCCAAGTTCCACATTGGTTTATGTGAAAGTTTGTGGGTTGGGAGCCAGAAGATGTCCTGGCCCTGTGTGCTCCTGTGCACTGTCAGGCCTGGTGCTCAGGCCAGTGGGGCGGGAGCATAGTGCTGTGGGTGCCCGTCATGCTCACTGTGGCTGCTGTGGTCTGTGCCTAGTGGAATGCTGTGCTTCTCGTTACTAATACTTAGTTGTTTTCCCTCCCTGTGGGATGTGGCATTGGGTTATATCCTAGCTCTTAATACAGATTCAGCTGCTGGGCTCCTGATACGCAGCATTCATCTCGTCACCCAAAGACTCAATTCCCAGTGGCGGCAAGACATGAGCATATCATTGGCAGCTCTAGAGCTCCTCTCTGGTCTGGCAAAGGTGAGGAGGATAGTCATTTATTTTAACACAGCAGCTTTGAGTTTGGCTCTTTTTTCTGTATTTATTGACCCCTTGGTTGAGAGTATTACAATGTTGGCCACAGTCCAACATTATATCCAAACTTTATATCCAAAGTACGAAATTGAGCCTCCGTGTGAAACTTTAGTGAAATGAACTACTCTTTAAAAATAGATTCAGAGTCTGAATATTGTAACTGTTAAATTACAGAAATATTTATTTGCACATAGCAATATGATACCTAGAGGCTTTTTAAGGAGTTGTTATGCTAAAGTGTGCTAATCGGGAATATCTTTGACTACTATCTTCCATTATTAGATATAAGCGGAAGTTGTGTGTTTACATTTCTTTTATAGCTATTATTTCAGTTCTTAGAGTTAGGTAGCAATTTGTGTTTCTCTTAAGTATTTTTTGTGTATGTGTGCCAGTCCTGAGGCTTGAACTCAGGGTGTGTGAGCTGTCCCTGAGCTTTTCTTTTTTTGGGGGGGGGTCCAGTCATGGGGCCTGAACTCTGGGCCTGGGCACTGTCCTTCAGCTCTTCAGCTCAAGGCTAGCATTCTACCACTTGAACCACAGTGCCACTTCCGGCTTTTTTCTTTTTGCTCATGTGGTGCTGAGGAATCGAACACAGGGCCTCAAGCATGCAAGGCAAGCGCTCTACCGCTGAGCCACCTTCCCAGCCCCGATGTCCCTGAGCTTTTTTACTAAAGGCTAGTGCTCTACCACTTGAGTCATAGTTCCACTCTTCGCTTCTTTGGTGGTTAAGTAGAGTCTCAGGGACTTTCTGTATGGACTGACTTCAAACCAAACTCTGAGTAGCTAGAATTACAGGCATGAGGTACCAGTACCAGGCCAGGATTTTTCATTTTCTTTTTTTAAAAAACAGAACCAACAGCCGGGCGCTGGTGGCTCACGCCTGTAATCCTAGCTACTCAGGAGGCTGAGATCTGAGGATCGAGGTTCAAAGCCAGCCCGGGCAGGAAAGACCGTGAGACTCCTATCTC
>NW_012267229.1:18407395-18411640 GCF_000151885.1 Dipodomys ordii
TGAACTCTGGGCCTGGGCGCTGTCCCTCAGCTCTTCAGCTCAAGGCTAGTGCTCTACCACTTGAGCCACAGCGCCACTTCCAGCTTTTTTGTTTTTGCTTATGTGATGCTGAGGAATGGAACCCAGGGCCTCGGGCATGCAAGGCAAACACTCTACCACTGAGCCACCTTCCTAGCCCATAGCTAGGATTATAGTCATGAGCCATCTGCACTTGGCTTAGTTCACTCTTCATAGTTAGTAATTAGCCTTAGTTGGACCACTGCTCTGGATCCACTAATGAGTTATAATTATTTATAATTATTAACTACAATAATCAAAACGGACTGAGGCTGGTGGTGTAGTTCAGTCGTAAAGTACCTGCCATGCAAGCGTAAGTCACGAGTTCAAACCTCAGTATTAGCAAACAACAACAACAATCAGGTGTTAGACAGATGAATGAATAAAAAAAGATATGCTGTGATAGGGTGCTGGTGGCTGCTGCTTATAATTGTGGTTACTTAGGAGGCTAAGATTTGAGAATAGCAGTTCAGAGCCAGCCAGGGCTGACAAGTTGGCTTTTAGTTCCATTTAAAATAAAAATTTAAAAATTAACCAGGCACTAGTGGCTCACCTGTAATCCTAGCTACTTAGGAGGCTGAAATCGGAGTATCACAGTTCAAAGCTAGCTTGTGCAGGAATGTCCATGAGACTCTCATCTCCAATTAACCACCAGAAAACCAGAAGTGACACTGGCTCAAGTGGTAAAGCATTTACCTTGAGCTGAAGAGCTCAGGGACAGCACCCAGACCCAGAGTTCAAGCCCCATGGCTGACCAAAAAAAATTTTTAAAATTAAAATGAGGAACATATAATACATATTTCATGGAATAGTACACAGTCATAAAAGAAAAATATGAAAGAAAAAATGAAAATATCATTTGCAAGAAAATAGATGGAATATATCATTGAGCAAGATAAGCCAAGCTCAAAAATCCTTGTGACTTTGGGTTATATAAGATTTCTTTGGTATTACATTATAGATGAACAAATAGATAATTGGACTTTAAAAGTTTTTTTCTAAAAATATTCAAAGTAACAAAAAAGAAAATAATCATTTTATTGTATTTGGACTCCAGAGTCCATAAAGAATGCTCAACAATCAGTAATAGTCTTTCTTTCCATTGCCTGGTGTTTGACAGCAGTATAGCAGTGCAAAGAAATTGGTCAGTTGTAACATCTTGAAAGTTGAATTGAATGAGTTCTTCACTTGCTAAAGATGGCCCTAGTGGAGTTGAGGTGTGAGTTATGCCAACAAAAACAGAATCATTATATTAGTCTCCAGGATATGCAGAACATTCCTCAGAAGGACAAATGGATCTGTGATCAATCAGTGCAGTTCGGAAAATATTTGGCTTCCCGGAAAGCAGGTAGAGGTTTTGGTGACATTTCTCAGGTGAAATCTCTGTATTTAACAAACTCAGGAGTACAGAGTACTCTTAAGTTGTCAAGAAGAGTGAGTTAAGAGCAATGAGATCATGGTGTCTAGAGTCTGCTATGGACAGTGGACTGAATCCAAGAAATTGTGGATGGTCCAGTGGTGCACAATGTGGATTCTATTAACTTTTATGTTGGTACCATCATGCACTGTGTGCTTCTGAGACAGTGAGGCAGCAAAATGAAGAGGGTATGCTGAGCTGAGTCCAAATGGTAAGACTGGCATTAAGAAGCTCCTGCCTGGTAAGTGAGTGTCATGGATCCAAAAACTGAGATACTATCTACCACATCCATATCTGGACAGAAGATTAGGAAGCCACCACTGCCTAGTAGAATCTCCTTGGTAGCTGGATCTGAAGTCTGGAAGTTGCTTCTTAAACACCTGTGATCATTAAAAGAAAAGCACAAGGAAAAATCCATAAATGCTAAAACAACCTTGTTAAAAAATAAAGTTGTTTTTTTTTTTTTTTTTGTCGGTCATGGGGCTTGAACTCTGGGCTTGGGCACTGTCCCTGTGCTTTTCAGCTCAAGGCGAGTGCTCTACTGCTTGAGCCACAGAATCACTTCTGGTTTTTTTTAGTGGTTTATTGGTAGTATCTAGTGGTAGTATCGACCTGTAATCCTAGTAGCTGGAAGACTTAAGGCCAGACTGAGTTTTACATAGCAAGACCTTCTTTCACAAAAATAAACAGTAACAAGAAAAAAAACTGTGTATAAATATATGCAGAAGTTTTATTAGTAATATCTAGAAGCTGTTAACAACCCAGATAACTATTAATAAGATCCTCAATAGACAATTTTGTATATGTTCATATAAAGGAATACTACCTCAAAAATAAAAAGGGATAATAGATACATGCAAAAATGTAGATAAGTCTGAATATAACTATGCTCTGTAGAAGGAAGAGGGAAAGATGAAGAAAGCATATTTTGTACAGTTTTGTCTCTATCATTTTTTTTTTGTCTCTATCATTTGAGTAACTTCACTTCTGACTTTTTTGGTGCTTAATTAGAGATTAGAGTATCACAGACTTTCTTGCCCACCTGGCTTTGAACTGTGATCCTTAGATCTCAGCCTTCTTAGTAGCTAGGATTATAGGCGTGAGCCACTGGTGCCCAGCCCTATGGGCACTTTAAATATGTGCAGTGTGTTTGCCACCAAGCAGCCACCAAGCTACTGCCAGCTATCTTCCAATCTCAGCAATGATGAGTAGGTTTAATGATACGAGAAACTAGGCCAAAGTAAAATACTGCTTTAGGACTTGAAAAATGCCACTGTTTTAGTAGAGAATGAAATACTCTGTTCCTGTATATAAATAATCAAAAAGCACAGCCTTCTGCAGTATATCACATTCTCAAATATGCCTAGCTTCAGAGAAAATGTTTTCAAGTTGGTACAGTGATTGTTGGGTAATTCTTTCTGTTCCCCAAATGACCATGCTTAGGTGAAGGTGATGGTCGACTCAGGGGACCGAAAACGGGCCATCAGTTCTGTGTGCAGCTACATTGTATACCAGTGCAGTCGGCCAGCCCCTTTACACTCCCGGGACCTGCACTCCATGATAGTGGCGGCTTTTCAGTGTCTATGTGTCTGGCTGACTGAGCACCCTGATATGCTTGATGAAAAGGTAAGTTTGTTTTTTTTTTGTTTTGTTTTGTTTTTGTTCTACCTGGAGAGCTAGAGCCCAGCTTGTCTATAAATAAGGATTCTAGGTAAAAATGTTACTCCCCACACATTTTTCTGGTGGGCACAGGTATCTAGTCAATTTTCACTGCCTTCTACCTTATAGGGAAGCAGGCATTATAAAGAGTCCATAATGAACCAGATTTCTATGGCTCGCACCTGTAATCCTAGCTATTCAGGAGGCAAAGATTAAGAAGATCATAGTTTGGGAAAGAAGTTTCTGAGACCCTATTTCAACCAATAGGTTGGTACATTGGTATGTGCCTGTCATCCTAGCCACAGTAGGAAGCATGTATAGGAAGACTGCAGAAAGCAAGACACTATTCTCAAAAATAACTAGAGCAAGCCTGGTGCCCGTGGCTTACACTTGCAATCCTAGCTACTCAGAAGCCTGAGATCTGAGGATTGTGGTTCAAAGCCAGCCTGGGCAGGAAAGTCTGTGAGACTCTTAACCTCTAATTAACCACCAAAAAACTGGAAGTGGCGTTATACCTCAACGTGGTAAAGTGCTAGCCTTGAGCAAAAAAAGCTCAGAGACAGCAATCAGGCTCTGAGTTCAAGCCCCACGACCAAAATTTTTTTAAAAAAAATATGGTGTGGGGGGAGGTGGGGGAGAAGAGAATGAAATAATAAGATACCAGAGCAAAAAGGGCTGCAGGCATAGCTTAAGTGATAGAGCATCTGTCTAGCAAAAGCCAGTCCTGAGTTCAGTACCACCAAAAAATAAAATAAAGCATACATAGTGAATGTGAAAGAAGAGATGTTAGGCTCATGAATATTCTAAACATTATTAATAAAATCTTAGTCATATTCATTATAACTTCTGAAGTTAGGATACTAGAAATTATTGAAAAATGTCAATCATTTGATGAGCTTTTCTTTGGTATATTAGATACTCTAATGTCTTTTATTCATGTGAACTCAAGGCCTCAACACTGAGCCTTGATTCAATCTAAAATGTCTTTAATCATCCCATGTTTAGCTAAATTAATGTTGTATCTTTCACTTGGATTTGCATGATTTTTTTCGGGGGGGTTCCGGTCGTGGGGCCTGAACTCTGGGCCTGGGCGCTGTCCCTCAGCTCTTCAG
>NW_012267229.1:18412325-18425716 GCF_000151885.1 Dipodomys ordii
AAAAAAAAAAAAAAAGAATTGGGACTGATGGAATGGAATTTAATGTAGCTTTACTTAGTCTCTTTCTCACACTCTCGTTCTCGCTCTGAACATGCAAATTTAGTCCTTTACAGAGAAATTTGGAAGGGGATTTAAATTTATTATATTTCTATGGTATTAGTATATATATAATAAAGAAAATTAGAAGTTAAAACTCCATTACCAAAATATAACCTCTATTACTGTATTAGCATTTTGATGGATTCTTTGTCTGCTCATGAAAAGATGTATTACTAAAATTTATCTGCCTTTCCTGCTTTTAGGACTGCCTTAAGGAAGTACTAGAGATTGTGGAACTGGGTATCTCAGGAAGTAAGTCCAGGAACAGCGAGCAAGAGGTCAAGTACAAAGGAGATAAGGAGCCAAACCCTGCCTCAATGAGGGTAAAGGATGCTGCTGAAGCAACCCTCACATGGTATGAAAGTGATTGTGTTAGCAGTAACCCCATCAGTTCATTTCTTTACAGATGGTTTGATATTAAGTGACTTAGCCCCTTTAGTTGATACTTTGTCTCCAGAAATTAAATGGAAAGGAAATACTCTTGTACCAGTTTGTTTTTTTTATACCCAGATAAATCAGTAGCTTGGGTTTTTGTACTAGTTGATAATAATTCAAGGCAAATTATGTTCGAGTTAGAAAGGATCTTGGAGAGATTTACTCTGTCCCTTCACTTTGATGCCTGAATCCAGAGATGAAATGTGTCTGTCTGTGGTCTCCCCATCAAATCTGCCTCCTAGTTGGTTTCTTCTACAGGATTTGTATTACATCTTATAAGTCTATTCAGCTAATATTTATAAACTTCCTGTTTAGAACTGGTAATAGGCTGGGGGGGGTGGTTTACTCAGAAGGCTGAGATAAGAAAGATTGCTATTTGAGGCCAGTCCTGGCAAAAAAGTTCTTGAGATGCTATCTCAATGGAAGAAGCTGGACATGGCAGTTCATGGCTGTCATCTCAGCCACAGCAGGAAGTATTAAATGGGAGGATTGAGATCCAGGCATAGACCAGGGCAAAAAGTAAAATGGTTTCAAAATAACTAGTACAAAAAGAGCTGATGGTGTGGTTCAGCAGTGGAGTACCTGCCTAGCAAACACAAGACTGAATTCAAGTATCAGCACTTAACCTTCCCATCTGTCACCCAAAAAAGAACTGGAATAGGATCACACAGATGAGTCAGAACCAGTCACTCCACCAATACTATCTTGCTCAATAGGAAAGATTAAAAATATAAACACAAACTGCTATATGAGTAGGCTGAAATAAGTTCTCCAAGGGAAAAGGAACAAAATGCTAAAGAGTTAGAATGAGGAAATATTTCTAGATAAGAGGAAAATCACAGTGGACATCATCCCTAGAGAAATCAGCTTAGCTGAAGGGAAAAGCAGACCTGCTACCTGAGATTCTTCATGCTCTCCTCATTTTTTGCCTGACTTCCCTGTTTTCAGTCTTCTTACTTTCCTATTCACCTTGTATTCTGTGACCAAACTCATCCTTCTGAAGCACAATTTTTATTCTGCTACTTGAGTGTTATTCTGCCTTATTGTCTGAATTGAAACTGAATTTCAAGAAGCCTGTCAGATCTCTTCCACTTTTCTCTAGTGCCCTCTGCCATAGTCCAGTTAACTTGTGGTAAACTGGACATGCTTGTTCCTGCTTATGTTTTTCCCCTGAATTACAAAGCTTCTTTCCTTTTCCTTTGATCACACCCTCTTACTTTTCAGTACTAACCTCAAATCTAGCTACCTCCATGCCACTCTTGGGTATTCTGCTTCTGAATATGACGCCTTTTGACACAAGTACACTCATTTCTGATCCTACCACACAGCATAGTTGTACTATCATGATCATGTCTGGTTTATTTGATACATGCTTGATTCCTCAAGATGGGAGGAGGTTTCTGAGGAGGGACCCATTTCTGTGATAACCCTCCCAGTGTTGAACACCTAATATATACTTGCAGAGTAAAGATTAGCTGTTTGGGCTGAGTGCTAGTTGCTCATGGTTATAATTCTAGCTACTCAGAAGTCTGAGATCTGAGGATTGTGGTTCAAAGCCAGCCTGGGTAGGGATGTCCATGAGACTCTTATCTCCAATAAACTACTCAGAAAAAGCTGGAAGTGGTGCTGTGGCTCCAGTGGTAGAGGGCTAGCCTTGAGCACAGATAAGCCCAGGAACAAAGCCCAAGACCTGAGTTCCATTTCCAGGACCGGCCGAAAGCCAGCCCGGGCAGTCTGTGAAACTCTTCTCTCCAATAAACCACCAGAAAACCAGAAGTGGTGCTGTAGCTCAAGTGGTAGAACACTAGCCTTGAGCTGAAGAGCTGAGGGACAGCACTCAGGCCCAGAGTTCGAGCCCCACCACCGAACAACAAAAAAAAAAGATTAACTGGGTTTTCATAGTCATCATGGTCGTCCTTGTCGTTGTTTTTAATCTCCTTTGGGGTACTAACTCAAATTCAGAATTAGGACTCTTAGAAGTCATTTAAGTTGCTGGGCTTGGTGGCTCACACCTGTAATCCTAGCTACTCAGGAGACAGATCTGAGGATCATGGTTCAAAGCCAGCCCAGGCAGGAAAGCCAGTGAGACTCTTATCTCCAACAAACTACTCAGAAAACGGAAAGTGGCACTGTGGCTCAAGTAGTAAAGCTCCAGCCTTGAGCTGAAGAGCTGAATGATAGTGCCCAGGCCCAGAGTTCAAGTCCCACGACTGACAAATTTTTTAAAAAGTCATTTAAATTGCCCACTTTGTGGGCTAGGAAGGTCGCTTAGTGGTAGAGTGCTTCCCTCACATGCACGAGGCCCTGGGTTTGATTTCTCAGCACCACATAAACAAAAAGCCAGAAGTGGCGCTGTGCTCAAGTGGTAGAGCGTTAGCCCTGAGCAAAAGCAGCTCAGGGAAGCTCAGGGACAGTGCCCAGGCCCTGAGTTCAAGCCCCAGGACCTGCCAAAAAAAAAAAAAAGCATCTTTGCTTAAACCAGCTTAATTACCGAGTTATTTAGCATCTAATTAGAGATTAGACTTTAAATGTCCATTTCATTTTAATTATTAAAAGCTTGTTTTATATTGAACTAAAGTGTCTCACTTTAACTTTGACCAACTGGTTCTTATTTAGACTTTTGAGAGTAATACCCCTTTAGTCCAGGTAGTAGCAGTATCCAAAGACAGAGTTTATATTCTTTCTGATTTAGCTCTGGTACCTTCAAATATTTTCATATTATAAGGACTGAATGAATACCTTTGTTATCATGGTCCTCAGCTGGTACAGGTTTGATTGTGTATCTCTTATAGTAGATTTCAGAGTACAGTACTTTAGGTACTTTAGATGGCTTTTAAATTTATGTGTGTATATACACACACACACATATATATATATACACATATATATATACACACACACATATATGTGTATATATACATACATACATTCTGCACCTGGCAGGATGATATATATATATATATATCCTATCTACTCAGGAGGCTGAGATCTGAGGATCACAGTTCAAAGCTAGCCCAGGCAGGAAAGTCCGTGAGACTCTCATCTCCAATAAACCACTCAGAAAACTGGAAGTGGCACTGTGGCTCAAATGGTAGAGCGCTTGCCTTGAGCTGAAGAGTTGAGGGACAGCATCTAAGCCCAGAGTTCAAGCCCCACGACCGACGCAAAAAAAATTTTTTTTAAGGTCTTCGGTATGTGTCCTATCATTTGTCATTCTCATCCTGTCATTTCTTGGGAGTGTTTAAATATATGCACAGAACTGTACATTTCTTTTTGTCAGTCATGGGGCTCAAAGCTAAGGCCTGGGTGCTCAAGGCTAGCATTCTACCATTTTGAGTTTTCTGGTGGTTAATTGAAGATGAGTCTTAGGGACTTTCCTCCCCGGGCTGGCTTTAAACTGTGATCCTCAGATCTCATCCTCTTGAATAACTAGGATTACAGGTGTGAGATACTAGTATCCAGATGTACTTTTTTTTTTTAATTGTTTTTGTCAGTCATGGGGCTTGGACTCAGGGCTGTCCCTGAGCTTTTTCACTCAAGGCTAGCATTGTATCACTTTGGTCTGTGGTTTTTTTTTTTTGTTGTTGTTGTTGATCATGGGGCTTGAACTCTGGGCCTGGGCACTGTCCCTCAGCTCTTCAGCTCAAGGCTAGCGCTCTACCACTTGAGCCACAGCACCACTTCTGGCTTTTTCTGCTTATGTGGTGCTGAGGAATCGAACCCAGGGCCTCATGCATGCAAGGCAAGCACTCTACTGCTGAGCCACCTTCCCAGCCCTGCATTGTATCACTTTGAACCACTGCTCCACTTCCAGTTTTCTAGTGGTTAATTGGAGATAAGAGTCTCATAGAGTTTCCTGTCTGGGCTGGCTTTGAACCGTGATCCTCACATCTCAGCCTCCTGAGTAGCTAGGATTATAGGCATGAGCCACCACCAGTGCCTGGGTTGAACATATCATTATTTAAGATTTGTCTCATTATTTTTAGTCTTAAAATCCTAGCTTTCTCTGATATATTCCTCTCTGATGCCCAACTTCTGATCAACTGGATTTAATGAGCCTGTCCTGTGTATTCTAATTCTAAGATTGACTAAAATATCAAACACAGGTAGACTCACAGCCTGTCTAATTAAAGATGTTGATTAAAATATCAAGTACAAGTGGTCTCACAGCCTATCAGCAGAAAATTTCCTTCGGTTTCACAGGGATTTTTTAATCTGATCTACAAGTTTGTTGTGACACACTGTCAAAAAGATATCTTGATTTCAGGGATACTTACCTGCTTTTCCAAGCTAGTGACAAGAGAAAATGTGGATAGGCTGGTATGATTTCATCTTAGTGACGTATTCCCTTTTTAGCAATCTGTTTGATAACATGTCTTAAATGCAACCATCTCTGTCCTATTTTAAAAAATCAAAGTCATATTATTTAATTACTTACTGGTTATTTCTCCTCTTTGCTTTCTACAAATCATTAGGGACCTGAACTCATCATCAAGTTATGTTGATTCTAGAAATTCTTTGATACAGGCCTTTAGGAGGGGTGAAAATGGAAAGAAAATATTTGTTGAACTGTTTTGACTTCCATATTAGGGATGTTTGGGTTCAAGCCTTAGAATGAGAGAGGAAGACATCCACCCAAACTGAAGGTTGAGTCATGAAAGTAGAGTCACAGAATATTAGTGTTCTAGATGAAAGGTCAGGCGATATTAAAACCTTAAAGTAAAATTTTTCTCTTGTAATTACAAAATATTTTCTCTCTGAGCTTCAATTTCTTATTATAAGTGAGTATAATAATGATAGCTGTTTTAGAGAGCTGTTAAGAAAGTACAAGAAATGACGTGCATTAAGTGCCTTCATGAATGTATGCACAAATCGGTCTATATAACAATTCCTGAATGTTAAGGCTTTTGCAGTTGAATTCCAGTTTGTAAAACATTTTCTGTTACAGATTTTTATTTAATGATTATAATAGGTCTGTGAGATTTAAGTATTAGATGCTTCAGGTTCTTTATTTGCAAGAAGGCAGCAGGGGCAGGTTTCTGGTCTTTAATGTGCGTGCGTGCGTGCGTGCGTGCGTGCGTGCGCGCGCGCATGTGTGTGTGTGTGTGTGTGTGTGTTGTACTTTTCATTTGAGCCACTCCCTACCCCAGTCCTTGGGCATTTCATTTGAATTTCAGATAGGCTCTTGTGTTAACTTTGCCTAAGTTGTCTCACACCGTGATCATTGTTTCTCTGCCTCTAGAGTAGGTGTACTTCACCTTAGCCAGCTGTTTTCTAGCCTGTTAGCAATCACTTTGTTCTTCTTAGCTTTAGTTTTGTCTTCTGAAAAGTGAGGGGGTGTGGCTGATTAGGATCCTTTTCTAGGCCTAGAATACTTTAACTAGCATGATCTTGAAGCTGGGACACTGCACATTTTTTGGGGGGGTGGGGGGCCCAGTCATAGGGCTTCAACTCTGGGCCTGGGCGCTGTCCCTCAGCTCTTCAGCTCAAGGCTAGTGCTCTACCACTTGAGCCACAGTGCCCCTTCTGGTTTTCTGGTGGTTTATTGGAGATAAGAGTCTCATGGACTTTCCTGCCCAAGCTGGCTTTTTACATGATCCTACTCAGCCTCCTGAGTATCTAGGATTATAGATGTGAGCCACCAGTGCCTGGCTACAAAGCAGATTTTTTTTTAATGGGCTTATATCACTTATAATGGGTGTTCTTTATTATAGCTTCACACATGTCCCATCATTTAAATGTATCTTTAGAAACGTCATGATTTGGAAGTATAGGTAGCAAACTGAAGTTTGCTTGCAAGTTTATTAGAAAGTGCTCTTATATCCTAGTAGAGGAAGGGAGAAAGCAGAGCTGGACAAAGAGAAAAACTGAACTGTGATACAGTTGCTTATTTCATGTTCTCTCAGTCTGGGGCCAGGGACTTTACAACCTACATAAGTCAGTCATTGGGTGAGAGCTTTGTATCTAAGTGTGGTGTTTCTCCTTGGCTGAGGGAAGTCTTTGAGAGAGTATGTTGACATCTGCAGCCACCATCTCTGTGCTTCTGGAGGGCTAGGTCACACAACATGCTGTGGCCTTTAGAAGAAATAAATATGACCTGCAAAGGGGAAACATGGCTATGCTCAAGAAAAATGAAGGGAAACATGGGTATATGAATACATGAGGTAAACTTAAGATTTTATTTTGGGAATTAACTGTTTTTTATTCTATTCTCCATAGTATTATGCAGTTGCTTGGTGCATTTCCTTCACCCAGTGGTCCTGCTTCTCCTTGTAGTCTGGTGAATGAAACTACTCTGATCAAATACTCCAGGCTGCCAACCATAAACAAGCATAGTTTCCGGTACTTTGTATTGGACAATAGTGTCATCCTAGCAATGCTGGAGCAGCCTCTTGGAAATGAGCAGAGTAAGTTGGACCACTTTGTGCCTTCTTTACTGCTATATCAGTATGTGTTCATCAGTGTTGGCAAAGAAAGAGAGGCTGATTTTTATGTGATTACACATTTGTCAGTGGCTCTTTGAGCTGTGAGATAATAGTACCTGAGAAACAGAAGACCAGAAGATAGAATATACATATGAAGTAGAATCACTTAAAGGCCCTTTATGTATATCTGAAATATTAGAAAAGTACTGTGTAGTTTTATAAGCAGTTTAACATAGTGGTTGTTAGTGTGTATGAAAACCATTGTCCCTCTTTCTCCCCTTGTGAACTTTGGATGCTGTCCCTGGCTCCCTTGCCTCTCACTCCTCATTGTTCTATTTCAGTATTGCCACCCACAACACCTAGAAATGTGAGAGTCATCTTTGTTTGCACTTCCTGTTACTTCCTTTTATAAGTTTCCAAGTTTCTACCTCCCCAGTGACTCTTGAATCTTTCCTGTGTGTTCCTTTCAGTACCTCCACCTCAGGGCCTTAGTACTTCTTACCTACATTATTGCAGTTCTTTCTGCCTCATCTGACACACTTCCTCTCCCCTGCCTCATCAGTTCAAAACTTGTTCACCCTTACTTCTGCTCTACTTGCTGCACTGTAGTGTCCCTTCTTAGATATAGACCTGACCTACTAGAAACCCTTCACAAATTTACTATTGGCAGAATGTTTTCCTCACACTCCTTCCCCCATTTTTAAACCCTCTTGAGGTATAGTTACCACTATAAACCAAATGATGCCAAGAAAGTTTTTTCCTGATAGCAGTTGACATTAGATAGTATGCCAAGATAGCATGATTTCAGAGAGGCTTATTGCAGGCAAGGTAAAGGAAAATGAAGGGTACAGAATCTATGAGTATAAAAGGACCCAGGGAATCATCTGGTTTAGTTTCCTCATTTACAGGTAGAGAAACTCAGAGGGTAGGTGACCTGATCAGGTAGCTTGATACGTACTTGATGTGGATAGGACTTAAGATTTGTTGTCTCACCATGATAGAATTTTCTCAGTGGGGGAGATACTATCTTACCTTTGCAAAGATAGAGTCTAGAATGCTGAAAAAGTTTTGCTGAATGTGAGTGCAATCTTATAATCCATAAAATGAAAGTAAAACATTGCTTGCCCTGTAGTTTGAGATACAGACTGCTATCATGTGAGATTAAGTGTCTTTAATATGAAATGAAATGGGGCCACTTATCGTTGCTCACCTCCAGGATTGTTGGTCCCAAGCCTTTTCTCCAAGTTCTCTTCTTCTTTGCCTCAGACTTAGGGCTTGTCTGGTGTTCTCTCCCCTGTGCCCATTTTTTGTGCTTCAGCTAGCCTCTTAAGATGAAATCATTTGCCAAAGAGTATACAAAATCCCAGTTCAATGTTCCCTTCTGCTTCCTGGCACATTTCTAGGTGTTTTAGTATTACTCCACTCTTATTCCACTTGATTGCATAATAAGTCCAACAAAAATACAAAAACTTGAATTTGAAACATTAAGAAGGACATTTTATTTGTTATAATAATTATTAACAGAAGAAATGATAGGAAAGCACAACAAATTTGACTCTCACACTTGAGACAAAAGAATAAAAAGGATCTGGATCTCCATGGAAGCTTGTCCTGAATTCTTACACAAACACCAGAACTTCTGTTGGAAGGAAATGGTGCCTTCTTAAAGCCATGGCAAGTGTAACATCAGCACTTGGAGACAAGCCAGTCCATCTTCTTACATTTCATTTGTTCCCACCATTGTAAGGTTAAGAATGTTTTCCAGAATAGCATTTCCCAAAAGTAAATGTGAAGCACTGCAGGTATGTGAGATGATGATAGTTGGCAAGCAACAGTATTTTACTTATTTTTTAAAATGCCTAATTTGCATACCTAATTTCATGGCTTCCCATTGATGGTAGTTCACAATGTCCTTTCGAAATGAATTTAATTATAATAAAGAGTGGTTGGTTCAAAGTAAGATAATAGAACTTATAGTACTTGATAAGGCAGAAACCACAAAGAGGGCATAGAAGATCAAAGCTTGGGAAACACAATGGAGTGTTGACAGCAGTTATATTTTAAATGGTTATTGTCTGAAATAAAAACCTTTACACAAACGTTTTGTTCCAGATGATTTTTTCCCTTCTGTCACTGTGCTGGTTCGGGGAATGTCTGGAAGACTTGCTTGGGCACAACAGCTTTGCCTTTTACCCAGAGGAGCAAAAGCAAATCAGAAGGTATCCTCCAGAAGTTACAGGGAAGTGACAAGTGTGTGTACAAGGGCACATGCATACATACCATAAAGGTTAAATCACTTTCCACCTAAGACCACAGATAATATTTCTTATCCCTAGCCAGATACTCCATCATGAGGGTCCATAAGAATCACCTTAGGAACCAGATGTCCACGTCTACTGAAGTAATTCTATAGTCATCTTTAAAGCAGGACTCTTTTCCAAAAGCTTTCAGGTGACTGACTATTCACCCATCGTCTCACATTTTTCTATCTAATTTTAAATATAATTAAAGTCAGATATATGCTGATTGTGATGGCACATACCTGTAATCCTAGCATACCTTGAGACAAGAGTTTTAGGCCAGGTCTGGGAGGTGGCTCAGTTGCATGCGTTTGATTCCTCAGCACCACATAAGCAGAAAAGGCCGGAAGTGGTGCTGTGGCTCAAGTGGTAGAATGCTAGCCTTTAGCTGAAGAGCTGAGGGTCAGTGCCCAGGCCCACATTCAGGCCCCATGACCAAAAACAACAACAAAAAAGAGTTGAAGGCCTGAGCTTGGAATGTGGCTTGAATCACATGCATGAAGCCCTGGGTTCGATTTCTCAGTACCACATACACAGAAAAAGCTAGAAGTGGCTCTGTGGCTCAAGTGGTAGAGTGCTAGCCTTGAGCAAAAGAAGCTCAGGAATTGTAGGCCAGCTTCTCTGTGAGCTACAGAGTAAATTTCAAGGCAATAAAGTGAGATCCTGTAAAAAAAAAAACAAAACACCAAAATGAACACTATCAATAATAGACATCCAACATGTATGGAAACATTTAGCCAGACCTTTCGTGTGTTTAGTGAATAGGATATAGTTTCACATTGTTCTACATGCTGTATAAGTTGCTATATAGTTTTTAATATGCTATATAATTTTAGTCTTTTATCTTGTGACAGTCTTAATTATGTGAAGATTACTTGCTTCTTGTAGAAAATTGGAAGATTGAGACATTAAATCTTTTTTGTTGTTGTTGTTGGTCGTGGGTCTTGAACTCTGGGCCTGGGTGCTGTCCCTGAGCTCTCCAGCTCGAGGTGAGTGCTCTTCCACTTGAGCTACAGCACCACTTCCAGTATTCTGGTGGGTAACTGGAGATAAGAGTCTCATTGACTTTACTGCCCCGGCTGCCTTTGAACCTTGATCCTCAGATCTCAGCCTCCTGAATAGCTAGGATTACAGGCATGAATAGTGTCACCCCCTTCCTCATTTTCTCCCAGTTTTTCCCCTCTTGACTGGACCCTTTTTAAAAATTACTTTTTAAGTTTATTCTGCCAGTACTGGGACGTTAACTTATGACCTTAAGCTCTTTTTTTTTCTTTTTTTTTTTTTTGGCTGATCTGGGCCTAAGAACTGTCCCTCCACTCTTCAGCTCAAGGCTAGTGCTCTACCACTTGAGCCACAGCGCCACTTCTGGCTTTTTCTACTTATGTGGTGCTGAGGAATGAACCCAGGGGCTCGTGTATGCAACACAAGCACTTTGCTACTGAGCTACCTTCCCAACCCCAACCTTAAGCTCTTGCATGGCTTTTTCTCTCATGACTGAGAGCTCCAGTACTTGAGCCACACCTCAGGTTCTGGCCTTTTGTTGGTTAATTGAGGGTAAGAGTCTTGTAGTTTTGTCTGCTTGGGCTAGCTCTGAACCTTAATCCTCAGATTTCAGCTTCTTGAGTAGCTAGTATCATAGGTATAACCCACCAGTGCCCAGCACCATATACATATTGAATCAGGGCTTTGGAGCCACGAAGACCCAGATTTGACACCCATTCTCGCTTAATCTAAGAAAAAAAAATTTTTTGGGGGGTCCAGTCGTGGGGCCTGAACTCTGATCCTGGCCACTGTCCCCCAGCTCTTCAGCTCAAGGCTAGCACTCTACCACTTTGAGCCATAGCGCCACTTCTGGCTTTTTGCTTTTTGCTTATGTGGTGCTGAGGAATTGAACCCAGGGCCTCATGCATGCAAGGCAAGCGCTCTACTACTGAGCCACCTTCCCAGCCCCAGTCCCTGAGCTTTTGTACTCATGGCTCTGCTACTTGAGTCACAGCTTCATTTCCAGCTTTTTGATGGCTAATGGTAGATAAGAGTCTCATCGAGTTTCCTGCCTGTTCTGGCTTCAAACCATAATCCTTAGATTTCACTCTCCTGAATAGCTAGGATTACAGGCATTAACTTACATGCTTATATATATATGGCTATGAATTATCTTCTTTTTTGGGGGGGGGGTCAGGTTGTGGGGCCTGAACTCTGGGCTTGGGCGCTGTCCCTCAGCTCTTCAGCTGAAGGCTAGCGCTCTACCACTTGAGCCACAGCGCCACTTCTGGCTTTTTTTCTTTTTGCTTATGTGGTGCGGAGGAATGGAACCCAGGGCCTCATGCATGCAAGGCACGTGCTCTACCACTGAGCCACCTTCCCAGCCCCTGAATTATCTTCTTAAGTTTTGTTTTTGTGTACTGATGTAAAGGCTTGTACTCTCACTTCACTATTCTGCACAAGACTGGAATTCTACCACTTGAGCCGCATTTCAGCTCTTTGTTGGTTAATTGGAGATGAGAGTCTTTGATTAGTCTACCTGGGCTAGCTTCAAAACCGGATCCTTAATACTTAGCCTTCCTAATAGTTAGGATTATAGGCGTAAGCCTCTGATTCTTGGCCAAAAAAAAAAAAAGTATACATTAGTTATACCAGGGCAGACTCACTTTGGACACTTCCATACAAGCATACAATATACCCTGTATACTCCCAGTATTCTCCCTCATGTCCTCCTTACCTTCCCTCCCCATATTTTTTTTTTAGTATACATTAGTTACCCAGGGAAATTTCATTGTGACATTTTTAATCCTGTATACGATATATTCTTACTTTATCACTCAAGACTTTTCTCCCTTTTTAGGATAATTTCAACAGGTTTCATTGTTCTGTCTTCATGATGTATACAGGGTACATGTATACATGTATGCATGATGTGTACAAGGTACATCAATCATATTTATCCTCATTTATCTTCAGTTTCTTCTGTATCTACCCTGCACGGTCTCTTACTATCATTCTTTTTTTGTTTATATTAATTATGCCAAGGGGATTCACCATGGTATTTCACACATGCAAATATTAAACTGAATTCAGAATAACCCCCTCCATCGTTCTCTCTTCCCTCATCCTTCAGCTTTCAGTGGGATTCCTTATGAAATCTTTTTAATAATTTTTTTTGTCATATGGGGGTCGAACAAAGGGGCCAACCTTTCATAAGTCAGGTTATGGGTACATTTCTTTTTCCTTACAGAACCTTAATATATACAGTGTACTTAGATATAATTCACCCTTCATTATTCTCCTACCTATCCCCCATCCCTCTTTTCCCCAAACAGTTGTATAGTTGCAGCCGTGTATTCTCTGTGTGTATTTTTGAGACCTAGTTTCACTGTATAGCCCAGCCTTTAATGAGTCCTCAAACTCAGTGTGTAGTCCAGCCTTGCCTTGAACTCTCTGTAAAGCGCAATCTGGCCTCAAACTCACTGTGTGCCTAAGACTGGCCTTGAACTCATAGTCTTCCTGCCTCAGCCTACAAAATGCTGAGCTTTTTTAGCTTCTACAGAGTAAGTTCTAATTGAACTCATTTTCTAGAGATGCCTAGGGTACTTGAACTTGTACTTTTTTTTGTATGGAATGAGTTGAGAGAGCTTGGGAAAAAGCCACTTTGAGCTTTGTGGCACTGAGGATCAAACTCAGGACCTTTCACATGCTGGACAAGAAAGTTGAATATTAAAGCTCTGAAATGTCTCATCTGTTGGCATAGCACTGAATGTGTGCAGTTTAGACCTGGAGCAGTAGAGGTCCACAAACCATTTAGCAGTCACAAAATTTGTAAGTTGATGAACATTTTTAGGAAAATAAAATGGAGTGTACAGCCATACAAATTTCCTACCTTTACTACTAGCTATTACATTAGCATTTGCAGGTTCTTACTGAGTTCTGTTACTTGTAAGTCTAGGGAAACACAGCATCAAAGCAGACCAGTCTAGGGGCTGGGAAGTTGGCTACTGCAGTGGTAGAGTGCTTGCCTTTCATGCATGAGGCCCTGGGTTTGATTCCTTAGCACCACTTAAGCAGAAAAAAGCCGGAAGTGGCACTGTGGCTCAAGTGGTAGAGCACTAGCCTTGAGCTGAAGAGCTGAGGGACAGCG
>NW_012267229.1:18428071-18434981 GCF_000151885.1 Dipodomys ordii
GCCACTTCCGGCTTTTTTCTTTTTGCTTATGTGGTGCTGAGGAATTGAACCCAGGGCCTCTGGCATGCAAGGTATGCGCTCTACCACTGAGCCACCTTCCCAGCCCCATCTACTAAACTTTCTTACTGAAAGTTAACTCAGCTCTTTAATATTGTTTTCAAAAAGAAGTAAATTATGTAGTTTTTTCTTTTTTTTTTTCCCTTTTTTGTTGCAGTGCTGGGAATCAAATGTAGAGACTTGTATATGCTAGAGTCTTTTGTATACTTAGAGCTATGTCTATGCTCTACTAATTAGCTACATCTCTAGCTTAATTCCATAGTATTTGTAAGCCAATCCCTTCTTAGCTTGTGCCCTTGTACACATTTATGTTCTGGCATCACTGCTACTCAGCTGTGTTATGGTGGACAAGTACTCAGCTCTTCTGAATCTTAGTTCTATATCTGTAAGGTGAGATGATAATGTATGCATCTAATTGGCTATATCAACATTAGGTGAGTCAACACATGTAAGACTTTGTATTGTATTTAACACAAAGGAAACCAGCCTATAAACTAAATATTTTAGTGTTGCCAATATCCATTAAAACAATTTTACAAATCAAATTTACAAAACAACTTTAGAAATCAATTTTACCAAACAAGTCCTTATTTTACAGATATGAATACAGGCTAAAAAAATGTGAAATATCTTGCCCAATGGTGGATTTGAGCAAGTTATTCTAAGGTCAGTTTCTTTGGAAAAGTACAGCTGAAGATTTCGAGGCAAGATGTTGCTTATTAGTCAGGCATGATAGTATACACCTGGCACCCACGCTGCATGAGAGGTTTCAGAAGGTAGGAGGATCATGGTCTGAGGCTGGGCCTTCTGAGTAGAACATAAGATTCTAGCTGGGAAGAAAAAAAAAAGTTAAAGCAAGTGGGGCAAATGCCTAGCAAGAACCAGGGCTTACATTCAAAGTTTTTGCCTCAAAAAAAAAGAGAAAAAAGGAAAGAATTTGCCAAACTGAGGAATAGATGTGGCAGTGCATGTCTATAATCCCAGTCACTAGGAGACAAAGATTGGGAGATCAGAGTTCTATTCTCTGTCTATACCTGCTCCAGGCAAAAAGCATGAAAAATAACCAAAGAAGGGCTTGGGGAATAGCTTAGGTGGTAGAGCACCTGCCTAACAAGCTTAAGGATCTAAGTTCAAACCCTATTACTGGCCAGGAAACATACAGACTGTATTGAAAATATGGAAAACATATTATTCTAGAGAAAACAGGACCCAAACACACACACGCACACACGCACATGTGATAATCTTAATATTTTTAAAAGCAAAAGGACTAGAAGTATGGAAATATGAAAAGTGTTAACTAATTAGATTGTGAACAAAGGTGGGCGTGGTGGTATATGCCTGTAATCCCAGTATTCCAAACACTGAGGAAGGATGATTGTGAGTTCTTGGCCAGCCTGGACTACATAGACCCTGTTTCAGTCACTGCATACATATGTACATACATACCTTCCTTGAGCAAGTATATCTTCAGAGTAATGAAGAAAGATAATAATGGCTCCTTTCTTTCTTTGGTAGGAACCTGCAAATAGTCGTCTACCTCCTCACCTTATTGCACTTGATTCTGCGATCCCTGGGTTTTTTGATGACATTGGGTATCTAGATCTCTTGCCATGTCGTCCTTTTGACACGGTTTTTATTTTCTATATGAAACCAGGTCAGAAAACAAACCAAGAGGTAAGGTTCTGAAATTTTTGTACTATAAATACACAAAATTTTTTAATGTATGCTTAAAGGCTTGTGAACCAATTCAGGAACTTCATGAATAAATTCCATGATGCTTAGGAAGCATGCTTTAGAATAAGTAGAGCTGTAGCTTGGCCTGACAGCTCAAGAAGAATAAAACAGCTGTATTCACTGACCATCTTTCCCTAGGTTCAGTGTGTCTGCCTACAGAAGTGAACATAGGCTTTTTTCCCCTTCAAAGAACTCTCCTTCCAAATAACCTCATAAGAAACTCACTAAACCAGATGCTGGTGGCTCATGCCTGTAATCCACCTACTCAGGAAGCTGGGATCTGAGGATTGCAGTTCAAAGGCAGCCCAGGCAGGAAAGTCCATGAGACTCCAGTTAACCACCAAAAATCCAGAAGAGGAACTATGGTTCAAGTAGTAGAGTACTAGCTTTGAGCACTAAAGGCTCAGGGACAGTGCCCAGGTTCCAAGTCAACTCAAGCCCAGGATCCCCCCCCCCCCTCAAAAGAACCCCCACACACAAAAAAAACAACCCTGGAAGTGTAGCTGTGGCTCAAGTAGTTAAGTACTAGCCTTAAGTAAAAAAATTCAAGAACAATGCCCAGGCCCTGAGTTCAAGCTCTAGGACTAGTATAAATAGTGATTCCACAATCTTGCTTTCACTAACTTTGATGTAGGGCTTAAACAGGCCAGTGGAACCTTGGTTTTGAATTTCCCAGATAATTTTGATATACTCTTTTCCTGTGTCCTCTTATTCTCTTTTCCTTTCTCCCCTTCTCATTTTTAATTTGGAGATAAATTCCTTACTTTCTTTCCTTTAGAACTAAGTGTCTAACAACAGCACTTTTGCCCTCTTGGGCAAGACACTTCTTTGTTGTGGGCTGGTGGTGTATTTTAGATTATTCAGCAGCATCTATTTTACCTTTCCCACTAGACACTACCTTCATTATACCAGTTGTGACAACTCAAAATGCCTCCAGACTGCCAAATGTCTCCTAAAGTCTCTTGTTTTGGAATGAGAGGCTATTTTAGAAACAGGAGTTCCCCTTTCTGAGGTTGGTAGACAGCCCAAGCATATGTATTTGGTACTTAATAAACCTTCTGGAATGACTGCATTCTCTCCTTTAGACTGAAAAAGATATCTTTATACTCATTTATTATACCTAATTTTTGCTGACATTTTGTAGTTTTTTAGCATTTGTCAAAACTTTTAATATAGCTGGGTGGCAAATTACACTAGGTGGCTCACATCTGTAATCCTAGCTACTCAGGAGGCTGAGATCTGCGTATCATAGTTCAAAGCCATCCTGGGCAGGATTGTCTGTAACAACCAGAAGATCAGAAGTGGAGCTGTGGTTCAAAGTAGTAGAGTGCTGTCCTTGAGCAAAAGTGTTTAGGGACAGTGTCGAGTCCCTGAGTTGAAGCTCCATGACTAACAATTTGAAACCAAAACTTTATATTAAATAATGATATACTAATAAAGTTCTCATTAGCTGTGAAAGCAAATACTGTTTTGTTTTTGTGACTATGTTTGGCTCAGTAATTATTTTATCAGGAAAGCAGCTCAGGACTTTACTTACCTTATCTCATTTAGTCTTTAGGACTATCATTATTATCCCACTCCAGATGGAGAAAACAAGACAGGTTAAAAACTTAACAACTCCCTTCAATCCAAGTCTGCTAACTCCAGAGCACATGTTTCTCATTATAGTGAATATTCTGAACTGGACTTGACTCGTCAGAAGCTTCAAAGCTAATCAAGTTTAGTAAATTTAATTTCTTCTGTTTCCTTCATGATAGTTGGTGATTGGTATATATTTCAGATTTTAAAGAATGTGGAGTCTTCCAGAAATGTTCAGCCACATTTCCTAGAATTTTTGCTCTCCCTTGGCTGGTCAGTAGATGTGGGCAGGCACCCTGGTTGGACAGGACATGTTTCTACCAGTTGGTCGATTAACAGTGGCGATGATGGTGAAGGGGCTGAACAAGGTAAAGCCTGATTTGTTGACTTGTTATTCTTGACTTTAACTCCTGTTAGTATAATTTTGTTGTCTTGTTTTTAAAAAGTACAGGTTTATAAACGAAAAGAGAGTCATTTAATAATTTGTACTGTGTAGGCTTCTGGATATTTCCAGTGTATTTAAGGGTACTTATACATATAATGGTAAGATGGACTAATGCAAAATTAATAATTATTATATTGCAGATAAGTTCTTATCTTAAAATGTGATAAACAAGTTGAATTTTCTATAAAAATGTGTCTATAACAAATAGTTTCCTAAAAAGTGAGTTTTATCTGATAAATAGTTTTCTATTAGCAAGTATGATTTATAGATTCGTGTGGCTATCAAAAAAGTCAGTTAAAGATTACATTCTTGAGACATACATTATATGAAATCCTTGGTAGTGAACAGCTGACCCTCAGAGTTTCTTACCCATCTCTACAAATCCTTGTGAGGAACTGTAATCAGTGCAACAAGGACCAATACAGTATACATTTAAACTTAAGACCTTTGCCTCATCTGGCTAAGCATTTTGGTCCTGAGCACCTGAGGTCACTGGAAATTTATCTCTGAAGTGAATAATGCCTATGTCCAGTGCTTTGAATCTTCAGAGTTCTTTTATCAACAAGGTCATATGCTCTCAAGCTTTCCATTAAAAATACCAACTATGTACTCTTCAAAGATATACTTGAGTATATCTGTATACCTAATTCCCATAAATAGATACCATAAATAGAATATATAATTCAGAGGATGTGCATATTTTTCATTGTATATTATTTGGTTGCTTCTGGTTGCAGGAAGACCTGATCACAACTAGCTCAAATATTGAAAGTTGTTTATTAGCTCATGTAATTGAAAATTCCAGAGATTGGTTTAGTTGTCATTATTATTTTGTCAGCACTCCAGGTTTATTTTGTTGCAATTTTGCCCTAGCTCTATTGTCCACATCTCTGTCCCTTCCTACCTTCTCTCATGATATAAGAAAAGCTGTTCCCAGCATGCACATGACACACTAGCCAGAAGAAAAGATTAACTGATTCTCACAGTCCCGGTGTTCTCCAAATCCTGAGCAGCACTGTGATTAGACTATCTCAACCTGTACCAATGGCAAGAGAGATAGAGATAGAGCTGGTATGTAGAGTCAGGCCTACTGCAGAGAAGGAGTAGGTGAAGTAAATGTTGGGGGGCAGCTGTCAGTGTCCACTGTGTAGATGCAAAGTGCCTGCCCAGTCTAAACTGTTGCTCCTGCCTGGTTATATAAGTAAAGCACAATTGGAACTCAGCTACTCAAATTTATGTGTTATCTATGGCTGATTTCATCTTAGAATGGTAGAGTTAAATAGTTGTGGCAGAGACCAACATTCTTTGTAAAACGTAAAATATTTACTATCTGGTCCTTTACAGAAAAAGTTTGCTAGCCTCTGGTCTAAAGTTGTTTGCCACATCTGCACCAGCATCAGGTATCCTCTAATCTGTTAGGTGAGAAATTTTCTATTATTAATTATAGCTGAGAGTAAGCATCTTTTATATTTTTATTTCTTGTTCATTTTGTGTATCCAACTTCTTTTGCAGTTGTTGGTCTTTATGTAGGACATTGTGTTCATTTTAATTGACAGCTGACTAGCTCCCAGTAGTGTTTCATTCTTGTCAGTGGATAGCAGATGTCAGTACATGAATATATTTCTGTACTCTTTTTGGTACCAGTGCTGTGGCTTGAACTCAGGGCCTGGACATTGTCCCTGAGCTTTGTTGCTCATAGTTAGCAATCTACTACTTGAGCCACAGATTCACAAACTCTTGGCTTTTTTTTTTGGGTGGCAATTGGAGATAAGAACCTCATAGACTTTCTTGCCGAGGCCAACTTTGAAACACAATACTGAGATCTCAGCTTCCTGCTTGGTAAAATTACAGGCATGAACCATGGCATCACTCATCATCAGGGAAGAATGAGGAGGAGCAGCAGAGAGACAAGCTTGGAGCCCTTCCCCTCCCCTCATACGTCCTGTCCCTACCCCTAGAGGGACCTTTTCCAAATGGACTGCTCCAGTACTATGAATTAAAGGCCCTGCTAATCAGAAGCAGCCTGCTGTAGTTTCAGAAACTAGAAAATTAAGATTTATGATTGAAACCTAGTGTAAAGATGTTAGTGAACATTTGCACTTACTAATTAATTCTTGTGGAAAAATGCCTTCTATTAGCACTTTATTAACTGCTTAATATTTTGTGGAACAGGAAGATTGTTTTTTCTACTCCAAAGCAATAATGCACAGTTTCTTTTTCCTAGATGAAGTAAATTCTTCTGAAGATATTGGGGCTAGTATTTTCAATGGACAGAAGAAGGTGCTGTATTATGCTGATGCCCTGACAGAAATAGCATTTGTGGTTCCTTCTCCTGTGGAGTCCTTAAGTAAGCACATTTTTTTTGTCATGATACTGCTTTTAAGATTTGTTTTAATATTCACTAGTTTGTGCCATGTTACTGCATTAAGTCATAAGGCATTCTTCAGCTTCCAAGGCAGTGTAGCTATTAGATTATGCAAAATCATCTCTCAACTTAACAGAAAGTAGTTCCATATAAGCACACTACACTGGTCCTCCCCCGCCCCCCCCAGTAATCTTTGTGTGTGTGTGTGTGTGTGTGTGTGTGTGCGTACTAGTACTGGGGCTTGAACTCAAGGTTTGGGTACTATCCTTAGCTTTTTTTTTTTTTGTCATTTGTGGGGCTTGAACTCTGGGCCTGGGCACTGTCCCTAAGCTCTTCAGCTTAAGGCAAGCGCTCTACCACTTGAGCTACAGCTCCACTTCCGTTTTTCTGGTGGTTGGAGATAAGAGTCTCACAAAGCCCGCACTGGCTTTGAACCGTGACCCTCAGATCTCAGCCTCCTGTGTAGCTAGGATTATAGGCATGAGCTACCAGCACCTGTCTCCTTTAGCTTTTTTGCTCAAGGATGGCCCTCTACCACTTGAGCCACAGCTCTACTTCTGGCTTTTTGCTGGTTACTTGGAGATAAGGGTCTTACAGACTTTCCTGCTCAGGCTGGCTTCAAACCACAACCCTCAGATCTCAGCCTCCTGAATAGCTCGAATTACAGTCATGAGCCACCAGCAGCCAACTAGCTTTTTGCATCTTTAAAGAATTATATGAAGCTGGGC
>NW_012267229.1:18436061-18436447 GCF_000151885.1 Dipodomys ordii
TCCATAGCTGATTCATTGGAAAGCAACATCTCAGACCAAGATAGTGATTCAAATATGGATCTTATGCCAGGAATTCTGAAACAGCCATCTCTGACACTTGAGCTATTCCCCAATCACACAGACAATCTTAATTCCTCACAGAGGGTAAGTTACTTTGTTGAGCTTTCCAAAACTTTGTAGTGAATTGAAATAATTATAGAATCATCTGAAAAGCTTTACCCAGAGTAATTATAGCAAAGTACTGATTCATTACTAACTCGAGACTTCTTAAGTAAAATTCTTGCTATTTTCTTTTCTCTAATCTGCAACTAATAGTTCATTCTAAGGAAGCCTTTGTTACTTTCCTTGATTTTGACATTCTGGTATCACTATTCCTTTTTTTTATT
>NW_012267229.1:18437992-18450035 GCF_000151885.1 Dipodomys ordii
AGGAAGGAAGGAAAGAAAGAAAGAAAAGAAAAGAAAGATAGATCATGGTCCTGGCCAGCCTGGACAAAAAGTGAAACCCTATTCGAAAAATAGCAAAAGCAAAAAGGCTGCAGAGATGTCTCAACTGGTAGAGTACTTGCCTAACAAGCACAAGGCCCTGAGTTCAAACCTAAGTATTAAGGAAAAAATTTTAAGGCAATTGTGTGGTGTGTGTGTGTGTGTGTGCGCGCGCGCGCGCGTGTGTGTGTGTGTGTGTGTGTTATGTAGCTTGGAGTATCAGCTTACTAAAGGAAGCACCATAATCCTGTCAGCTCTACTAAGAGACTTACACTAATGGGGTGGCAGGGAAGCCAGAAACACTATCAGCTTATTAGTGAAGGCTCTTAAGAGTCCTTTCTGCTAACAAGAAGAGAGACTTGGACTTAGACTGCAATAGGAAACATTTGGTCTGTGAAAAGGATAGCTTATTGACAGGACATTTTAAGAGATTAGGATCCTCTAGTGATACTGCTTTGGTTGAGAAAACATACTGCTTTCTGTTCATAATAGAGACAGACTCAGATCCCTTTAAAGCATTCCAGACAAGGGGCTAGGAATGTGACTTAGTGGTAGAGTGCTTGCCTAGCATGCATGAAGTCTGGGATAGAATTCTTCAGTACCACATAAACAGAAAAAGTCAGAAGTGGCACTGTAGCACAAGTAGTAGTGTACTAGCTTTGAGTAAAAGAAGCTCAGGGACAGTGCCCAGGCCTTGATTTTAAGCCCCAGGCCTGGCAAGAAACAAACAAAACATAGACAAGCCAGAGGCTGGTGACTCACACCTGTAATATGAGGATGGTGGTTCAAAGCCAGCCCAGCCAGGAAAATTTATGGTACTGTTATCTCCAATTAACCATCAGAAAACCAGAAATGGTGCTAGCCTTGAGCAGGAAAGTTCAAGGACAGCGCCTAGGCACCAAGTTCAAGCCCCACAACCAACAAAAATAGAAAAAAAAATTTACCAATTTTATTGTTCAATATTTCTTACCTCTTTTGACAGTTTTAGGCCTTTATTTCTTCTTTCTAGATTAAGACTGATAAGCAGAGAAACCAAAGATGAGTTTTTTGGTAAATGTATTTCACACTTTTTTCCTGAGGTGATTTTCATGACTTGATACTTATATCACTAAGCATCTTGATAAATGTGTAGCTGAGCAGTTTTATCAACATTTGCACTTTCTCCTCTCTTCAAATAGCTCAGTCCCAGTTCCAGAATGAAGAAGCTGCCTCAGGGTCGACTTGTGCCTCCCCTTGGACCTGAGACAAGAGTGTCTGTGGTCTGGGTGGAACGCTATGATGACATAGGTACATATACAGATATTGTCCATAAATGATAGTAGCATTGCAGCAACTGCCAAGGGTCTGAAAGGAGTTAGTGCAGAGTAAGGGGAGGTGACCACAAATGAGAACTGAAGTGCAGCAAGCTTCAGTTTATTTCCCAGCTCCCCTACTTGGTGGTATGAATTGAGGATCATGGTTCAAAGCCAGCCCGGGAAGGAAAGTCTGTGAGACTCATCTCCAACAAACCACTCAGAAAACAAAGCAGCACAGAGGCTCAAGTCATAGAGCGCTAGCCTTGAGCTGAAGAGCTAAGGGACAGCATTCAGGCCCAGAGTTCAAGCCCCATGACCGACAAAAAAAAAAAAAGAGTTATGCCTCAGAGAAGCTTTTCTTTTCTGTTTTTATATTAGTTTACATTAGTTACACAGAAGGTAGGATTCCTTGTTACACTTGCATACATGTTTTACAATCAATATCACCCCCTAGGGAAGTTTCTTATGATTTTTTTTGTATTTATGTATTTATTTAGTGCCAGAACTAGGGCTTACACTCAGAGCCTCAAGCTCTCTCAGCTTTTTTACTCATGGCTCTACCACTTGTGCTACACCTCTATTTTGGACTTTTTTGGTGGTTCAGTGGAGATAATCTCTTGAGTTTGTCTGCCACGGCTGGCTTCAAACCAGGATTCTCATTCTCAGCTTTCTGAATAGCTAGGATTACAGGCGTAAGCCTAGCTCTTGTTGTAAGCTGCATAAGACTATTAGAAAGGTACCGGCTAACTTAACGCCTATATTCCCAGCTACTCAGGATTCTGAGATCTGAGGATTGAAGTTTGAAGCCAGCCTGAGACACAAATCCAAAAAAGACACTTATCTCCAATTAACCAGTAAAATGCAGGAAATGGAGGTGTGGCTCAGGTGGTAGAGAGTTCCAGCCTTGAGTGGAAAGAACTAACACATACCCACACCCACAAATTCATGCTTAGCCTAGAATCTCATCCAGCTCAGTTTGTGGAAAAGCATAGGAGTTGCTTTCACTAAGCTCTCACTCAGCACAGATCATGCTTTTCCAAAACTCTGCTTTAGATGAACTTAGCTAAAATGTCTTCATGGAGAATTTTCTTTGGGGAATGATTAGGATTACATGTTTTACTATAATCTGTGTGTAAAGAGATTATTAAATTCAATTTCCTCTTATTTACTTTGGAAAAATTAGGGAGATATTAACTGTATGATGCTATTTTTTTTTCCTTCAGAAAACTTTCCCCTCTCAGATCTGATGACAGAAATCAGTACTGGTGTGGAAACTACTGCAAATAGTAGCACTTCTCTGAGGTACATTCTTTCATTTTTTTGAGTTAATGAGCATATCTATTTTTTATACATTGAAGCTTAATAACAAATTGCAATGAAACAAAAAAGTTGAAGGCACAAAAAAATAAAAGAACCAGATATATTTGTACATAAATGTACAAATGTACATTTATAAAAATTATGCACAAAGTTATCAAATTTACCATGATTTTAAAAACAAAACTTTGTTGCTGGGTGTGGAGTTAGGATTGTAAGTTCAAAGCCTGCCTCAGCTACCCAGCAAGACCCTCAGAACTATCCATGTTCTCATAAATGTTAGGATTGTCTTCCTTTTTGAGACTGAATAAATATTCTACTGTATGTGTATATCATAGCTTCTTTATCTGGTCGTCTGTTGTGGGCCTGTAGGTGCTTCCATGTCTTTATTATTGTGAATAGTGCTGCATTCAACATAAGTTATCGATGTCTTTTTGAGATTTCTTTTGGTGGGGGGGGCAGGTCCTGGGACTTGAACTCAGGCCTTGGGTGTTGTCTCTGAACTTGTTTTGCTCAAAGCTAGTGTTCTACCATTTGAGCCCCTGCTCCACTTCTGACTTTTTTGCTTGTTTACTAGAGATAAGAATCTCACAGATATTCCTGCCTAGACTGTCTTAAAACTGTAATCCTCAGATGTTAGCATGAGTATCTATAAATACAGATATGACCCACAAGTACCCACTTTCCTGAAAGTAGTATCTTAATGATCAAATACTTTTTTTTTTATCAGTATTGGGGTTTGAACTTGAGGCCTCATGCTTGTTCAGTTGAGCCACATCTCCAGCCCTTATTTTTTATTTTCTTAAATAGTTAACTCAGGGAAATGGCGCTGTGGCTCAAGGGGTAGAGTGCTCGCCTTGATCTGAAGAGCTCAGGTACCAGTGGCTCATGCCTATAATCCTAACTACTCAGGAAGCTGAGATTTGAAGATTGTGTTTCAAAGCCAGCCTGGGCAGGAAAATCAGTGAGACTTATCTGCAGCTAACCACCAAACACACACACACACACGTACGTGTTTGGGATTCCCACACTGGACTTAACATAGTTTCTGCTACTGCTCCGAATACAGCTTCAGCTGCACTCTGCCAGCCACACTGTCCCTATATCAAAGGATAAGGAGAGGATAGCTAGGTGCTGGTTCACAGTCAGCCCAGGCAGGAAAGTCTGTGAGACTCTTTCTCTAATTACCTACCAGACTACCTGAAATGGAGCTGTGGCTCAAAGTGCTAGCCTTGAGCAAAAATAGCTCAGGGCAGTGCCCAGGCCCTGAGTTCAAGCCCCTTAACCAGAAAAAAAAGCGGGGGAGACTAAAATGAATGTTCCATAGTTGGCTGCTGGACGCTAAGGCCCCACAGTAGATTTACCTGGCCTTTCTACTCTGTCTCCTCAGGGGTTTGCTTAGCGGTTTTTTTTTTCAGACTCTTTTTATTAACTTAAATATCCTGATTACAGTAATGAGCACTGAAAGCCAAGAGTTACAGACCCATTTGGCCCTTTTTAAACCACTACTGGCAGAGAGAGGTTACTATGGTATTGTTATGCAGTGTATGAAGGACTTCAACTAAAGTGTGTCCGGGCTAAAAAAAGACCTTTCTTTTCTTAAGATCTACAACTCTTGAAAAAGAAGTTCCTGTCATATTCATTCACCCTTTAAACACTGGATTGTTCCGGATAAAAATCCAAGGAGCCACAGGAAAATTTAACATGGTCATTCCTCTTGTGGATGGAATGATAGTTAGCAGGAGAGCACTGGGTAAGTTCTTCTTTCCTTCCTTAACGCTGTAACTCAAAAAGAAATCAAAGTAAGAAAAGATGCTGATTTTTGATAAGTCCCATGTCTACAAAGTGCTGTTGTGAAAGGGGGAGCATGTTTTGATCTGTTTTAAACTTTTTCCCCCTGGGCTAGGGATGGCACAGGGCCTTATTCATGCTGTCTTCATTGGATAAGTCCCCCTAGCCTTTAATCTAGTAAACACAAGTGACACTTTACAAGTTTGCAGGATTAGAAAAGAAAGGTGGCTATTGGTAATCCAGGAGAGAACATGGGTTAGCAGACCCATTTTGGTTTTGTTTTTCCTATGTCATTGTATCTTCTAACAGTTTTTCTTATTACTTAAGGATTATTATCTCTTTGAGGACAAGATGTTATCCAACTGGGGTGAAATAGATTAAGTATTCAGAAAATGATTCATCTGAATGAGAGTACATCATCTGAATAATGAGAGTGCATCTTACTATTTATTGACAGTTGTTTTAACCTGTTTTCAAGGTTTTCTGGTGAGGCAGACTGTAATCAACATTTGTAGAAGAAAGAGACTAGAAAGTGACTCCTACAGTCCGCCACATGTCCGCCGGAAACAGAAAATCACCGACATTGTCAACAAGTACCGGAACAAGCAGTTGGAACCAGAATTTTATACGTCACTTTTCCAAGAGGTTGGACTCAAGAGCTGCAGTGCTTAAGCCACTGTCGGTGTGGGACTTGAACTCCAGTTTGGGGGCTGTACTATCAAAGCAAGTCAGTTTGATAGTGATCACTGTAAAAATAAAAGCAAATCACTCCCAAGAGCTTACTGTTTAATCACAGGATAGAAGAAACACATTGTAAACCCATTGGATAGAAGACTTTGGACTTCCTAATGCAGTGGGCTCGCAGACACAATCATATTCCAGTTGGTAATGATGATAAACATTTTAGCCATAAACTTCCTTTTAAAAATGACAATTTTAGTTCAATGTAAGCCTTTTGAGGAGAAAGGCTTTTATGCACCTCAATTGTAAACACATGCATTGGTAGTATCAACAGATTTGCATATTAGAAGTTGAAGATAGTTTTATACTCACTTTTTAGGAGATTGTCTTCAAACTTAAAGTCTGTGTCAGATTCTCCCAGGACATTTAAAGGTTCCAGTTGGCAGCATGGAGGAGAAGGAAAGGAGTTGCAACGTTCTGTTTACTTGTAGGTCTGTTTGTCATCCAACTGTCAAAATGACAAAAAGAGTACAATATACGTTTGCTTAGGGTTTTTTTTTCTTCCTTAGATAAAAAAATCTGACATTAAAATATTTTGTATTTTTTCTCCACAATCAAAAAAGTCATCATTCTTGTCACTGCACAGATAAGTCTGGTGGCCTCAGCTTCTAGGGGAACAGACATGAAGCGGAGGCACATCCTTGTCCTCTAGTGGAGCACCAATAGAATTTGTAGGGTTAAAAGCTCTTGAGTCAACAGTGATGCCTCCACTCCTCATTATTGTCCAGTGTGGTGATGTCAAGGCAAGTTAATCATTTGTCATACCTTGATTAAATAGCATGAAATGGAAAGTCACAACAGAGAGGTTGAAAAGTACTTGATTTCATCCATTCTTTCTTATTTCAGGACCAAGCAGCAAACTGCCATAGTTGATAAGGGATTTGAATTTGTGGTTCAGGAAGTAGCCTCTTAATGCTGCTAATCTAATTTCTTCCAGAGAGCTCCTGGAGTGTATCATTTGACAGGCGGCACGCCACTTGAGAAGGGGGCTATTGTCGTGCTTTGTGTCCTTAGTCAGCTGAAGGCATGACAAATCCCTACCAGGTCTTTGGGAATACTTGTGTAACTTTGCTGCTAAATTTCTGCTAAGGACAAACTTGGGAGTTGGTTAGACTCAGACCTTCCTTATGAGGGTTTCTGTGACAGTGCTCTGTGTCCTCCACTTCTCTCATTTGTGTGTGTTTCTTGCTGAGATTGCTTTCTTCTTAAAAAAAAAAAAAAAGTGATATTTCAAGTCCACAAAGGGGTGATCAGAGGATGCAGGTATTTCCCATAGCTCTCAGGTGTCAGCATGTCTGTAGAGCAGTGTCACGCTGCTCTTACTATTTTGTTGTTCCAGTAGTTTCTTTAGAGGGTTGAGGGCAGTGTAGGGCTTCCTTCCCTGCTTAGGAATCTTTCAGCAAGTAACATGGGTATACCAGCTCTTAGTCTTAAGTCTGCCATCCTCTTCTTCATGTTTGTTTTCAGCTCAGGTACAGATACCTCTTTTTCCTCTTCTTCCTGTGACCTAGTCTCCATATAAGGCATGATAGTATTCAACCACTGATTGCTTTTTGAGCTGAGCAATAAGTGTGTCTTCAGATGGCAGCAGGGGAATGTGAATGTGAGTTTTACCCTAAAAGTGTTTTAAGAATTCAGCAAGAATAGTTGAAGTTTAACAGCTTTCAAGAAAAATTCCAAGTTGACACTTTAAGGGAAGAAGCGCTTATTCTAGTTGATGTGAAGGCTATAAATTGAATGTGCAATGTTATAACATTCCACATGTTAAAAAAAAAAAAACTGATATATGCCTGGCGCTGGTAGTTCGTACCTGTAATCCTAGGAGCCTTAAATCTGAGGATAGCTGTTTGAAGCCAGCCAGGCAGGAAAGTCGGAGATTCTTACCGCCAGTTAGCCACCAGAAGACTGGAAATGGAGCTTTGGCTGAAAGTGGTAGAGCATTTGTCTTGAGCAAAAAAGCTTAGGGACAGTACCCAGGCCCTGAGTTCAAGCCCTACAACCAGTAACAATAACAACAAAGCTGATATAGATGTTTTTCTTTGGACAAGTCTTTTAGTTGGGGCATAGATTGAATACCAGGTATGTATGTGTCTATGTTTCTGTGTCTATGGTTGGGGATGGGTCTATTGGTCTTTCTGTTGGCTTCAGTTTCTGTCAGTTCTTTACTTCCAAAAACTTTGGTAGGTGGACACTATGCTGATGCAGGTTGGGATCTGAGAGACTTGACAATTGCCCAGGGGAGGAAGGATGTACAACCTGCAAGGCATGAAGCCCCTAGTGTGTACAGAGCTGGCAGAATATGGTGCATGTGGGACCTCATCAGGTGCTGGTTCCTTTCAGAATTCCATCAGCCCATACACTGGTACAGGCCGGAGTTGGTGGTCATGAAGTACACCCTGAGTATAGCAATGTCAGTGGAACTTATTTAGTACCTAACAGTAATGTTTACTGGTCCACTTGGTAAATTTACCAGCATATGTTTGGAACCTTCTGGGCCTGGATTAGGCTGCGCAGTTGCTCCATGTGCCAGGTACCTGGGATGGGTGAGTTGAGTATGGCCTTCTAGAAAGAGAAAAGCATTACCCAAGAGGCAAGCAGGTCACTCCTCCTGCTTCCTTCTGGAGTTAAAGGGAGCCCTGAAAGCAGGGGGCTACCCCCTCCTCTCTCCCTCTCTTTCCTCTCTCCCTTTCTCTCTCTCTTCTCTCTTCTCTCCCCCACCCCTCTTTTCTCCTTCCTGCCCCTCTCAATGTCAACCCTTACCCCATCAGCCAGGGCTTCCCGCTAACACTGTCCTTTGAAGGGAATAATTACGTGGTGGGACAGCCTTCCACACAGATGCAGTGAACATTTTCCTCCTATTCTGGGCGCTGTATCTCAGTACAGCCCATTTTCCGGACTCAGTTACAAATACAAAATACAACCTTTGGTTGTAACATCAGTAGCCCATAGGTTACATGGGCCTTCATGAATGGTTCCTTCCTGCATGTACTGGGAAAGTGTCCTGCTCTGCCAGACAGATTTCTTTGAGAAGTGCAGCTTTACCTTGCACAGTGTTAAGCGGTAGGTAGTGGAGACATGTGGAGTACATTTGGGGCTCCTGCTGGCCAGTGTTCCGTAAGCACTCAAGGTCCAGCAGGTGGGATCTCCCTGGAAATGTGGAGGCTCATGTTTACCTGAAACAGTTCTGGGAGTGAGCATTGCCCCCAGAACCTCTACCTGAAGTAAATGGAGGATCCACCTGAACAATATGGAGCCAGACAAATCCACACAATGGGTAAGGTTTTCTCAAAAGTATTAACCCTTGTTCACAGTTTTATGATTTGTTGGGGTTTTTTGTTGTTGATGTTTGTTGGTTTTTTCAGGGCTGGAGGTTGAATCTAGGGCCTCATACCTGTTAAGCGCGTGCTCTTCAACTGAGCTACAAGCCTTTGTTGTTTTAGTAGTGAGGGAAAAGCTATATTTGGGATTCCGCAGTGCCTTGCATCTAGTAGGCGCCCAATAACTATTTGTTGAAGCAGATGAAGTTTCCCAAGTTCTCATCTCCCGCAGTGACCAAGACTTCTTTCTCCTCTGAAGGGCTTGGCAGTTGTGGCTGAAAAATAAGCAGTATCATAATTTGCTTGAAACCATATTTACAATTTGTATGAATTTCAGTATGTTGCCAAGACATGATGTTTTTCTTATTGTATTTCTGTAAATATTTCTGGCACTGAAGTGTAAAGTACAGGCGAGATGTAAATAGGAAGGTGTGCCTGTGCCCCTCGCCTCCTGTGTTTGATCTCTGTCACTAGGGAAGAAACTCTACAAGTTTGTATTTATGCAGATCCTTTGTCCAGAAAAACTTATGGAAAACTGAATGTAATACATTTAGTCAATTAAATTTTAAGGAGATTCTTATCTAATAACCTTGTGTGCTTTTGGTTACATTGGCTCCTGCATGGTGCTCTTAAATCATACTTTCCAGGGGCTCTGCTCAGCTGACTACCCTTCAGGGTTAGATCTGTGGATTTTTACCCAGAGATGAAGGAGCATTTCATGATGTACTGCTATAAACATTATTTTTTAAAGACAAGCACATGGTCTCTGCTGGAGGAGCCTGAGAATAGCTAGGGAGAGGAGAATGGGGATGGAGGGAAGGCTCTGACCCTTGAGTTTTTCTGCCTACAGAGAACATGAGTTCTAGCAAGGCTTGGCAGTCTGGAAGTGGGCAGACAAAGACACTCCTGTTCCCACTGCTGCTTTGCCTAAACTTGGCTACCAAGGATTCCCTGAGGCCAGGTTAGTACTACAATGCCTAGATCACATGTGCTGGGTGGGCCACTTGAAACTGATGGGAGCCCTTGTACCTGTCTCTGCCAAGAGCTGCCTCCTCCCCCTCCCAAGCACCAGCCTAGCACCCCGGAACTGCCTGGGGCTGCAGCTGCCAGCCAGTCACAAGGTCTCTAGCCTGATCTAGTGGCTGAGGAAGCTGACCACACAGATGCCTCATTTTGGTGACTGGGAAAGTTTTATAGCCAGAAGACGTGTTCAGGTTTTTCTGACCTCTGCTGCTCTGCTCTTTCCAACCAAGCCTTCCAAGACCCAACACCTAGGAATCAGCCCAGCTCCAGCTGCCCTGCCACAGCACAGCATCCCTGGGCACTGTTCTTGGGTGCACATCTGAATCCTTTTTGCACAGAGCTCTCCTGGGAACTCACGATCCCAAAGCAGGGCTGGGGCCCCCATCAACCACTGGACCTCTGGACACCAGTTCTTTCCTTCCCTACTCTTCCCTATGGCTGACCTGGTTCCCTTCTGCCTTGACTGGTGTCTTCCAATGTCCACCCATGTCATCTCCTAGGCCTGCCACACTTCCTACAGCTGCTCCTTGGCTTAGAATGAGTGCCTGACTATAACCTATGCTCTTCAACCATGTCTCCACACCAAGTCTGCCCTGGCATGTGGAGTCTGCCCTTTACCTCCCAGAGATCAGACTTAGCTGATGAAGGTAAGCCTGGAATCAGCATGTTAACTAAAGCACCTCCCACCCTCACCTACCTGCTCGCAGTGATGGAGGCAGTGGTCCAAGGACTTCATGAAATGCACTAGTTGTGGTCCTGCATGTACTTCCCCTCACTCCAAGGATTCCAACCTGGCCACAGTCCTCCAGATTGGGGAAAGACAGGATCCTGCCACAGGAGGTTCTAAATGCCTGGTAAGTGGATGATTGACAGAGGAGGTGGACAAGAATAGCATTTGGGGGTGTCCTTTCTACTGAATGAAAATCAGGACAATTATAGCTTCCAGATTGGGGTGTCCTTTCTACTGAATGAAAATCAGGACAATTATAGCTTCCAGATTAAACACTTAAATGGTCTACTGTATGTTATATCAGCCCAGTGACCTAATACAGCTTGGCAGATGGATTTAGCCAACAATGTTCTCGTGAAGTTTGATACAGCTTTTTTTCCTCCCTGGTACTAGGATTTGAACTTAGAGCTGGGACTTGCTCAAGTTTACTTGCTTGGCTGGCCTATCACTTGAACCAGCCCTGATCTAATGTTTTTAACTTGGGAGATTTCACTTAGAAAATCTAGACTTTTAACTCTCTTAGAGCAGTTTGAGAAGGATGTGCACATGTGTAGTTGGAAGAAAGGGCCTGGGGACCTGACTGGCTGTGGTGTTATCTAACCACACACACACATACACACACACACACACACACACACACACAAATGCTACCCCCCTCCTGAAGTAATTTCTGTCCCATCTATTTTTCAAGTTTTAGTATTATTCTAGTCTTACAGGAAAGAAGATCAGAGAGGTATCCATGAAGTGGCTGAGCTGGGAATGAAATCCAGGCTGGAGTAACCAGGGCTTTCATTCT
The DNA here is from genome assembly GCF_000151885.1 of Dipodomys ordii. Lineage (NCBI taxonomy): Eukaryota > Metazoa > Chordata > Mammalia > Rodentia > Heteromyidae > Dipodomys > Dipodomys ordii. The sequence goes on from NW_012267229.1 coordinate 18,449,060, forward strand.
CAGCCAGATGGTCTCACGGTCCCAACTCCCAGCCATGCCTGCTCCCAGCCATGCCAGCACCCTTGCCAGCCTTCCCAGCTTCCCCTGCAGTTCTGCCTGAGGACATACCTCCTCCTTACGTCACCATCACTGTCACGGTCACTGCTTAGTCACAATTGGACTAAGAGCAGAGCCTGGCCCAGCCTGCCAGGCCCCAGGGGCACCTTGCATGCCCATGCCTAAGCACTGGCCCTGCTCTGCCACACATACACCATGAAGTTCCCACTGGTACCGCTGGTGAACGACCTCACATTTCCATTCCTGGTTCTCTGGCTCTGCCTGCCCATGGTTTTGCTGCTGTTCTTGGTGATCGTCTGGTTACACATCTTACTTAGCCAAGGTGAGCTGCTGGGCCCAGACTGGGCTCTAATCTTGGAGCTGGGCAGGGACCCAATTGGATAAGGTATCCTGAAACAAATCACAGAGAAGGGGACCTTGCTTGGGGATTTGAAGTGTGGCTCAGATACAAGTGGCTGACTGTGAAAGGAATCTAGAATCCAAGAGTAAATTCCTGACTTTGTGAAGTTAGTTTTGCACTTCTCAGGGATACTACCAGTGCATAGGATCTTTGGTGTGAATTAGAAAGAGGTGGGGCTGGGAAGTTGGCTCAGTGGTAGAGCGCTTGCCGTGCATGCCTGAGGCCCTGGGTTCGATTCCTCAGCACCATGTAAGAAAAAAGCTGGAAGTGGCGCTGTGGCTCAAGTGGTAGAGCGCTAGTCTTGCGCTGAAGAGCTGAGGGACAGCACCCAAGCCCAGAGTTCAGGCCCCACAACCGGACCCAAAAAAAAAAAAGAAAAGAAAAGAAAGAGGTGATCCTGTTGGGTCAATGGATTAGAGAAAGATACTCCCTGAGCAGAAGCTCTGGGATCAGAGCAGGGGCTGCTAGTAAGCCCCACTTGCCTTCCCAGCTGTATGGGTGCTTTTTTTTTTTTTTTTT
>NW_012267229.1:18451085-18459283 GCF_000151885.1 Dipodomys ordii
TGATTATGTAATTAGTGTATTTCCTGGCAAGAGCCTGAAGTCCTGTTGCTTCTGGGAAAGGCTTAATTAAAACATATTCTCAAATTTCCAAGGTAGACCAAAACCCTCTTTGAAAAGCAAAGCTCAGACATTGGGCCCAGCAGCTGGTGGGGAGTCATTATCGTGTGTGTGTGTGTGTGTGTTACTCAGACATTGGGCCCAGCAGCTGGTGGGGAGTCAGTATCGTGTGTGTGTGTGTGTGTGTGTGTATGTGTGTGTGTGTGTGTGTGTGTTACTCAGACATGGGTCCAGCAGCTGGTGGGGAATCAGGATCGTGTGTGTGTGTGTGTGTGTGTGTGTTTGTGTGTGTTACTAGAGCCTCAACTCAGGGCCTAAGCATTGTCCCATAGCTTTTTTGCTCAAGGCTGGTACTTTACCACTTGAGCCACAACTCCACATCTGGCTTTTGGATGATAATTGTAGATAAGAGTCTTACAGACTCTCCTGCCTGGACTGGCTTTGAACCACAGTCTTCAGATCTAAGCCTTCTGAGTAGCCAGGATTGTAGGTATGAACTATGGATGCCCAGCTAGTGAACTGGCTTTTATGAAAGCTATCTCTCTGGGTTTAGAAGTCTTTTGTTAATTCTGCCATAAAGATATGCCCTCCCTAAAGTGGGGTATCCTCTCCCAGGGTCCCCTGAGACCTCTTGCTCTAAGTATTATTGAGAGTATTTTCTTGTTGTGTTGGCCATTGGCCAAAGCTCTGCCAGAGTTTAGAGGGTTAGAGTTTCGAGACACACAGGTTTGTGGTTTTCTTGCTAGGTAAATGTTCTCCTTAAACTGTGCACCCAGTCTTTTTTGCTTTTATCATTTTTTCAAACAGGCTCTCATGTTTTTGCCAAGGGCCACCTTCATTCCATGTTCCTTCTCATTCCTCCTACATAGATGAAACCATGAATGAGAACCACCATGCTCAGCTTATTGTTTGAGATGGAGTCTGTTAGCTAAACTACAATCTTCCCAATCCCAATCTCTGTCTCCTGAGTAACTGGGGTAACAAATATGAGCCACTGTGCTTGACCCAGGCTTAGGGTTTTCTCTTCTGCTTTGTGTCCCTTTCTTGGAATCAGCTAGATTCCAGGCCAACGACAAGAACTGCTCTGACTCCTCCCAGCTGCACCATCCTCAAGTCCTGGCTCAGCAGGGCCAAAAAAGATGTTTCAGGACCCACCAGTGCAGAAAATGCCAGAAAAAGCAGGAGGTTGCATTTTCCCAAGCCAAGGGAGAAAGGGAAGGGGAGCTGCCCAGTCAGATCATATGGACCCAAGAAAAGACAAAACTGTCAGCTCAACTCTTGGGAAAGTTATCCGTAGGATACTGGGAAAGTTATCCATTGGACACTAGTAACTTCTGGCCATGACCAGGAGAAGAGGGGAGGAACTTGCAGGAAGAAAATGGAAGTGTCCAGTGATGGATTCGGGCTGAGACTGGAGGGGTACAGTATTGTGCTTAGGGAACAGCTGCTCACCTGCATTGTGGTCCTTGGAGCAAGGTATCCAACAATGCCTCTGAATATCTTGACTTCAAGATGAGTGTACTCAGTGGAACCCCACAATGGCAGAGCTGATAGGGTGAGTTTGAATTCAGTCCAACCACTAACTGGTTACGAGCCATCATAGCCTTCCCCACCTGCAAAATATGGAAGATCCTTCACAGATTGAGCATCCCTCCTTCCTAAACTCTGAAATCTAGAATGACATTCAGAAAGTTTTAGGTTTCCAGTAAAAAATCGATGCAAAGATTCCCAAATCTAAAACATTTCTAGTTCCCAGTCTTTCAAGTAAGAGATACTTAACCTATAATGGCCTTCAAAAAGTTGGCAAGAGGACTAATTGAGAAAACAGCATGATAACCACTCAACACTTAGCATATTTTCAGAAAAGAATCCTGATCTCAAATGAAGAGTAGTTACTTCAAGCCATTACCCTTTTTTGTAGTACTGGGGTTTGAACTCAAGGCCACATGCTTGCTAGATAGATGAATGGATGGGCAGGTCAATGGCTGGTTTTGTGTCTTCAGTATCTCCTCCCCCCCTTGGATATACTCCAATTGTAGGTCATCTCTAAGGCCCTTCCCTTCCTAATAGATGGATCTGACCACTTTCTGAGCCATAAGATAACCTTTCTAGAACACCAAGGCCCTAAATTCTTCCTGAGGTCTTGGGCTGGTCTCTAAGTCATAGCTCTTCTTTGTGTCTTCTGGTCTCACATAAGACTGCAGCAGGTAACTTTATGGGCTGGGGTGTAAGATCGGATGTCAGTGCTCCAGAAGCTGTATCTTGGGTCTTCACAGATTCAGAGGAAAACAGTTCAGATGTGCTCTTCACATGGGAATCTTGGAGCAAAGGCTTGGCTGAGATTTACCAAGAAGGGCTACTCTATGACCAAGAGGAGGAGAGACTCTGCCAGTGAGCCTGTTCTACCAGGTAAGGCCTTTCTGGGGAAGGAACCGGGTGGGGGACTCAGAGGGGTTCCCTGGGCCTGCCCAAAGCCTGGGAAGCTGCCATGTTGAAGCTCTGCCCTCCTGCCACACTGGAACCTGGCTCTGTCTCTACCGTGGTACAGAGCTTACTGTCTCTGCCATGTTCTGTCTCTGCCTCTTGTTCCAAAGACAACAGCTGGATCACCTGCTCACTTCTCCTCCACCCACAGCCCCCACGTCTCCATGGATCCAGCTGCTCACCACTCCTGGAGGGGAAGCCTCCAGCCTGTCCTTCCTACCCATGGCCCACCCACCAAGAGCGAGTCCTAATGATTTCATTCTTACTACTATCTCTCCATGTGCACCTCTGTCTGTCCCCACAGCCACCAGAGCCTGGCCTCCTCCATGTTCTCTACCCTGAGTGGAGGAAGGAGACAGACTGAGAAGCAAGGACTCTCACTGAATCTCAGTTGCAGAATCTTATCCAACCTTTCCCATCACAACCTTGACAATGAAGGGCCCGGGCCCCTTATGAACTCATGTATGCTTATGGGGCCATCTTTGTGACTGTGAAGTCCCACAAGATCCCATGCTTAGGAGTCTTAAGCTTGGTCAGTGCTCTGCTATTATATCCTGATTTGTGTGTGTGTGTGTGTGTGTGTGTGTGCATGCACATGCGAGTGTGTGTGTGTGTGTGCGTGCATGTGCACACGCTGGTCCTGGGACTTGAACTCAGTACCTAGGCACTCTCCCTGAGCTTTTTTGCTCAAGGTTAGCACTCTGCCACTTAAGCCATATAGCTCCACTTCCAGCTTTTTGTGATTAATTGAAAATAAGAGTCTCAAGGACTTTCCTGCCCCAGCTGGCTTTGAATGATGATCTTCACATCTCAGCCTCTTGAGTAGTTAGGTTTACAGAATACCATATCTGCACCAAGTTATTTCAAAGAGCCTGAATCTCCAGGGAGACTTAATCCTAAAAAAAGGTGTGGTGTGTGTGTGTGTGTGTGTGTGTGTGTGTGTGTGTGTAGAATCCTATGGGAAGTTGGTGCAACTCAGAGATAAATAAGCAATCTTCCTAAAGTATATAAGGCAAGTAGTTAGTTAAAAATGGAAGACACAGATGCAATTCATGAAATACCTTCATAGGAAATAATAGTTTGTCTTTATGATACAGATGAGGAAATTGTTGCAGAGAGGTGTGAAAGATTACACTGGGTTAAGGAGTGTATGGGACTGAATCTAGGACCTTGTCCATGCTAGGAAAGCACTCTACCACTAAACTACACCCCAATTCTAAATTCTAATGTTTGAACATACATGTTTACTTATTAATGATCCCCTGAATGCCTTATGCAGCCTATCCTGGCTGTGTCCAGTCAAGGAAATGAGATGCTCAGATTCTACAAAAGAACCATGCCCATGATGGCTCACTCTTGTAATCCTAGCTTACTCAGCAGACTGAGATTTGAGGATTGCAGTTCAAAGCCAATTCAGGGCAAAAAAAAAGTCTATGAGACTCTTCAATTCACCAGCAAAAAGTCAGAAGTAAATGTGTGGTTCAAAGGGTAGTGTACCAGCCTTGAGCAAAATAGCCAAGTGAAACATGGCCCTGAGCTTAAGCCCCAGTATTAGCGCGCGCGCACGCACGTGCACACACGCACACACACACACACACACACACACACACACAGCACTCCCAGGGGTAGATATGACACTCTACTTTGTCCATCTGTATAGTCTTTCCTAGACCACCATTGATCTATGTCTCTTCCTCCTTTAATCACTGTCATCTCTAGACCCAACCAGCACTGGCTTGCTCAACTGGGCTATGTCTACCGTAGAATGGGAGAGACTTGCCAGGGAGGGAAGAAGATACTGCTGACTGATGATCCTTTCTGGGACATTCCCCCCCCACCCCCCCACACACAAACACAACCCATGTCCTCTATGTTGGATCCACTATTCTCTACCATCATACTGGAGCACCAGTCCTGCAAGGACTGCTGAATTCAGCAGTGCTGGGTCAGGGCTGTGCCAGAAGCTGGGGGTCCATGTTCAAGAAATGAGGGTGTTCTTTTTTTTTTTTTTTTTTGTAGTCGTGGGGCTTGAACTCTGGGCTTGGGCACTGTCCCTGTGCTCTTCAGCTCAAAGCGAGCACTCTACTGCTTGAGCCACAGCACCACTTCTGGTTTTCTAGTGGTTTATTGTGAGTGTCACGGACTTTCCTGCCCGGGCTGGCTTTGAACTGAGATCCTCAGATCTCAGCCTCCTGAGTAGCTAGGATTACAAGCGTGAGCCACTGGTGCCCAGCTATGAGGGTGTTCTTATACCCAGAAGAATACGTTTGATTCTGGGCCCAGTCAAGTCTGTTCATCAGCTGGGGGACCCAGGCCCAGACAGTTCAGAGTGGGCTTGCTATGAGCGTCCTTCAGTAGGCTTCAGGTGGATGTTAATTACTAGTGTTTATTTGATAAAGCCTATGGTGAATCTACCAAGTGTCTCGTTATGATGGAACCATGGAGTTGCTGCTGTTTAATGCGCACTTGGGTGCCTCTCTCTCTCTCTCTCTCTCTCTCCCTCTCCCTCCTCTTCTTCTCTTCCTCTCTCTTCCTCTCTCCTCTCTTTTTCTGGTCCTAGGGCTTGAACTCAGGGCCTGACCACTGTTCCTGAGCTGCTTTTGCTCAAGGATAGCGCTCTACCACTTGAGCCACAGTGCCACTTCCAGCTTTCACTGAGTCATGTATTGGAGATGAGAGTCATATTGACTTTCCTGCCCAGGCTGGCTTTCAACTGCAATCCTCAAATCTTAGCCTCCTGAGTAGCTAGGATCCCAGGCATGAGCCACTGGCATCTGGTAACATTTCTGGTCTTGAAGGTGAGTACACTGCCAGGGAGGTCACGGCCATCCGGAGGAGGCCTGGGAGGACAGCAAAGAAGGCCAGGACAACCTGGGGACGCCATGGTATTTATTCTGGCCTGGAGGAAGGATTGTGGCCCACAGCAGGTGCAGGAACAGGACACATGCTGGGAGGAATAGTCCCTCTGTGTCCCCAAGGCCCCTTCAGATCTTTCTTTCCTGGCCTTCAGCCTTCAACTTCTATTTGGGCCTAGAGGCCCCCCCTCTACCAGGAAGCCTTCTTGTGTTGTCCCCAGCAAGACTCCTATCAATTCTTGTTAAAGACAGATGAGTTTCCTTTCACAGACCAAGGAGTTAAGATCCAGTGTCCCTTACCCAGCCAGCTTCTGCTGTATCATATTCTAGTTCCCAGAAGACCCCTGCAGGTCCCGACTCTCCCCCACCCCTGGTGCTGCTCCCTGGGGTCCTCTACCCATTACCAAAGCTTTCCATTTGTATACCCTGGGTTCCAGCTTACATGCCGTTTCCCTATTACCTGGCAAATGTCACCCATCCCCATGCCACAGAGGAAACTGAGGTACCAAGAAGGCTCAGAGGGAGGAGACAGCCAAGGTGAAGCATTGGGTCACCAATGCTGGTCCCACTCACTTATCTGGGTATTTGATTTTCACTTGGTTTTGTTTTCTTTGAGACAGAGTCTAAACTATGTAGACTGGCTAACCTTAATTCCTGATCCTCCTGCCTCAGCCTCTTGAGTGCTAGAATTATAGATATGTACCACCAAGCTAGACTGATTTTTTTTTTCAGCCATGGGGCTTGAACTCAGCTGGATGCTGTCCCTGAGCTCATTTTGTTCAAGGCTAGTGCTCTACCACTTTGAGCCACCGTGCCACTTCCAATTTTCTTGTGGTTAAGTGGAGATGTCTCACAGGGAAGTGGGTACTGTGGCTCAAGTGGTAGAGTGCTAGTCTTGAGCACAAAAGAGGCTCAGGGACAGTGTGCAGGCCCTAAGTTCAAGCCCCAGGACTGGCCAAATAAAAGTCTCACTGACTTTCCTGCCTGGGCTAGTTTTGAAGTGGGATCCTCAGATCTCAGCCTCCTGAGGAGCTAGGATTACAGGCGTGAGCCACTGACACCTAGCTGTCCTTTTTTTTTTTTTTAAAGGTACTGTTCTGCTTCACAGATCAGGTATAGGTGAGCCAGACTCTGTGTGTGTGCGTGCACGCATGTGTGTACACATGCACACATACACACACACACATGCATATCCATTGGAATGCATGTGTCTGCCTTCTAATGTGGGCCTGGTGGAACCAGTCTGCACCCTAGGAGCAGGCGTTTGCCCAGGTATAAGGATGTCTGGGAATGGGTGTGTTCCTGTCCTTGCTTCTTTCCTCCTTCCTGTTCACCTTGTACTTCTGTCAGCCCAAGAGGTGGCGATGTGGTAGCAGACCTGGGAGCCCCAGGTGCCAGCACATGGTAAAATCTACCCTACTCCCTGCTGCCTGCATAAAGGCAGGCACTGCCCTAATGCTGGCTTCCCCTTGTCCCCAGATCCCGTGGCCCTGCATCACCACACAGCAAGGGTGCTATGCCCAGCTCTGCGCCCACCTGGGCTGCAGGTACCAGCGTCACAGGCAGGGGAGGGAGGTGTCTCTTGGGTCTCCACAGTAGTCCCATAAGGCAAGAATTTCTCTTCCACAGTGCACATTGGGCCAGAGCTCTGAAATTCCAGCCCTCAGCCCACAACACTTGGCTGGCAATGGGAGAGATGTGTGTGTGCTTCAGACTATGGTGGAGGGGCACCAAACCCTGGCCTTTCTGGGGATGCTGCCTCCTGAAGCAAATTGTCTACCTTCCTTCCTTCCTTCCTTCCTTCCTTCCTTCCTTCCTTCCTTCTTAACAGCACGGGGCCTCCTGAAACCTTCAGTCATGGCTCTTAGGAGCTTGGCACTCACTGGAGCTTACAACCTGGGTTCAAATCTTGGCTGTCCCACTTACTAGATAATCTGGGTGGATTCTTCATCTTCTTGGGACTCTCTCCACAGCACTGTCTATGTGGACCATTGTATTAAACCACAATTCAGATGTATCTGCTGCTTGGTACGTAGTCATGTGCTCAGTCAGTGTTTAAAGCCCAAGTTATGCTGGGGGCCTGAAACTCATGTCTGAAATCCTAGTTACTCAGGAGGCTCAGATCTGAAGATCATCATTCAAAGCCAACCTGGGCAGGAAAGTTTGTGAGACTCTCAACTCCAATGAAACACCAAAAAGTGGGAAGTGGAGTTGTGACTCAAGTGGTAGAGCACCAACCTTAAGTGTGAAAGCTAAGAAACAACCTCCAGGCCCTGAGTTCAAGCCCTAGTACTGGCACCAAATCAACAACAAAACCAAAATTAAGTTAGGACAAGAGACAGCCATGCAACACATCTAGAATTTATGTGCTTTTGTACATATGCTATGTATCAGCACAATCCTGGCAACAGAACAGTCTAGAAGATGGTGTATTTGTGAGGCTCTGAATGGATGTTGTAAGTGTGCTAAACACACATCCTGTTGTTCTCTTCCTAATGAGGACTCAAGGCTATGCTATTCTTGGCCAAGCTGAAAATGTAATCTTGAGTTGCAAGTGTTTGATTTCTTCCTGTATGTTCCCTGCCTCTTTCTGATCTCCCCAGAACACTTACCAAAAGAAATGATGGGGGCTGGGAAGGTAGCTCAGCGGTAGAGTGCATGCCTTGCAAGCATAAGGCCCTGGGTTCGATTCCTCAGCACCACATAAACAGAAAAAGCCGGAAGTGGCGCTGTGGCTCAAGTGATAGAGCACTAGCCTTGAGCTGAAGAGCTGAGGGACAGCGCCCAGACTCAGAGTTCAGA
>NW_012267229.1:18461083-18528159 GCF_000151885.1 Dipodomys ordii
CAAGTGGTAGAGCGCTCGCCTTGAGCTGAAGAGCTGAGGGACAGTGCCCAGGCCCAGAGTTCAAGCCCCACGACCGACAAAAAAAAAAAAAATCTAAAAAAAATCTAGAATTTACAGAATACACTCTTCTTTCCGCACTTTCGAAAACTGGGCTTATTTTTTTTATGTTCATCTCGCCTGGCAGGGGCAATAGCCTGATGGTGCATGCATGTGTGCACAAGTGTGTGTGTGTGTGTGTGTGTGTGTGTTAAAGTGCATTCTAGTCTGGAGTGTTTGCTGCTGTTATCAACCTTTCTCAAGGATTCTGGTTCTGGCTGGCAGTGTGAGCCTGTTACCTGCAAGCTCCTCTGAAACTCTGGACCAGGAGTACTGCTCCGTCTGGTCCTGGAATCATTTGTTTGCTTGCAGTGGGAATCATCCATGGTGTTGAAAAGTGCGGAGGATTGGAGGATACGTGAATGGATGCAGGTGCTGGCCTAGCTCTGGAAGAGGATGGATCAGCTTACTTTGACAGCTATTCTGCAGGGCTCTTACTTGGCTCAGTGCAGCTCAGGCTGGGAGGGGAGGGACAGGGAACTCAGGGCTGGGACACTGAGATTCCCAGAGAAGGGGGTAGGTGGGGTGGGAGGAGATGGTAGACTTCTGGGGTATGTCCAGGTCAGAGAGGTGCTACACTGGGATTTCCTCATCTGTCCTGGAGCTTCCTGTTCCCACCCATCTGCTGGCCTTGCAGGAGGCAGAGGGAGCAAAGCATGCTGGGCCTTCCTTGGTTCTCAACAGCAGCAGTAGCAGTAGCATTTCAATCTCAGTTGCCAAGGATTCTCAAGCAGGGCCATGGGCTGCCATAGCTCTGTGTGTCTGTGGCTGCAGAGACAAGCTGAAGAAGCATGCCAGCCCCCAGAGCATCCAAGCTGACTTCAGAAGAGACCCCAGCGAGAACACAGTCCATCCTGACTTCCCTCCTCTCTCCAGCTTGCCACAGCTCTGGCCCTTCCACAGGCCCTGGGAAGGGGAAGCAGAGTGCCCTGCATCCACGCCCTGCTCACGGTCACGTCTCTTTGGTGTCCTGGAAGGAGAGCTTGCCCACACACAGCTTCTGGATGGAGATGGAGCAGATCCAACAGTGGAATGAGTGGAAAGAGGATGGCGGTGGGCGTGAAGGTCCCGCTCCCTGTGGGTGAGGATGGCAGGGATAGCCTTTTTCCAGCGGGAGAAATAAATGTAACAGGTAACAGCACGAACCAGAGCACCAAGTGGGTCTTCTCTGTGGCCTGCACTGTTGCCATGTGTCCCTCATTGATCTTTTTGCTTCTCCCTTGCCCATACCATCTGTAACCAACAGTATACCACCCTCAGAACAATGATGAATCATTCAATGATGAATCACGCTTAGATAAAGCCATTTATTTAGGAAACATTTAGCACCTCTTTTTAAAAAATAATTTATTGTTATTATAGAATTGATGTACAGAGGGATTACAATTACACAAGTCAGGTAATGAGTACATTTCCTTTTGTGCAGTGTCTTCAGTGCCCTCATTTTCTCCCAGTCCCTCCCTCCTGTCTGCACTTGTGAGTTCATTTTTATCAGTGTCCAGCAAGCTCCACTGCTGCACTTTTTCACCCATTTTTCCCTTGAGTTCCACACCCTTTCCCGAGCCCTTCAGAAGATGTATACTTGAGTACACCATACATAGAAGACAGAATCATCAAAAACTAAAATCTAAAAAAGGAAGGAAGTCTCTTGTTTCCATATCTTAGAGTTCATTTCAGTATATATATTATATAAGTATGAAGAGACACTTAAGCATTGCACCTTTGTGTTTCTCTCCTAAGAGTATCCTCTTTTGGGCTCATCGTGTGTGAGTATCTAGAATCCTGTATAATTTATCACATCCCAAGTGCGTTTTAGGTCTAACTTCCACATATCAGGGAAAACATGCGCCATTTGTCTCTCTGATTTTTTTTTTTTTTGTCAGTCATGGGACTTGAACTCTGGGCCTGGGCACTGTCCCTGAGCTCTTCAGCTCAAGGCTAATGCTCTACCACTTGAGTCACAGTGCCACCTCTGGTTTTTCTTATGATATATTGGAGATAAGAGTCTCACGGATATTCCTGCCTGGGCTGGCTTTGAACCAGGATCCTCAGATCTCAGCCTCCTGAGTAGCTAGGATTACAGGTGTGAGCCACCCCAGTGCCCAGCTTGTCTCTCTGATCCTGGCTTATCTCATTTAACATGATTTGTTCTAGTTCCATCCATTTCCCTGCAAATGACATTATTTTATTCTTTCTAATGACTCTGCAAAATTCCATTGGGTATAGGTACAACATTTTTTTATCTACTCATCTACTTTGGATCATCTGGGCTGTTGCCATATCTTTGGCTATTGTGAATAGTGTGGCAATGAACATGGATATGCAGGGGTCTTTACCATATCCTGGCTCATGATGTTCAGGGTAGATGCTCAGGAGTGGTATGGCTGGGTTGTAGGGAAAATCTATGTTTAGCTTTTTGAGGAACCTCCAGACTGATGTCCAGAGTGGTTGTACTAGTTTACATTCTCACCAACAGTGCAGGTAGGGTTCCTTCCCTCCCATATCCCCCCCAACATTTGTTGTTCCTCAAATTCACAATGTTGACCAATCTTACTAGGGTGAGGTGCAATCTCAGAGTTGTTTTGATTTGCATTTCCTTTGTGGCCAAAGATAATAAGCATTCCCTCCTGTGTATCTATGCCATTCTTACTTCCTCCTCCTCCTCACCCCCTCCCCTTCTTCTTCCTCCTCCTCCTCCTTCCTTCCTTCTTCCCCTCCAGGGCCATGAACTCAGGGTCTGGGCACTGTCCTTGAACTTCTTTTTTGGTTAAGGCTAGCACTGTACAACTTGAGCCACAGCACCACTTCCAGTTTTTTCTGTTTATGTGGCACTGAGGCCTCGAACCCAGGGCTTCCCTAGGCAAGCTCTCTACCACTAAGCCGCATTCCCAGTCCCTCCTACCTCTTCTGAGAAGTCACTCCTTAGCTCCCTTGCCCATTTAGTGACTGGTTTGGGAGAGGTTACTTTCTTGAGCTCCTTGTATATATTGGATATTAGGCCTTTGACATATTGCTGGTAAAGATCTTTTCCCAGTTTGTTGGCTATCTTTTTATTCTATTGTAAAGGTGAGGTACAGAAGGGTTACAGTTACATAAGTAAAGGAATGAGTACATTTCTTTTTGAACAGTGTTACCCTCTCCCTTGTTTTTCTCCCTCTTTACCCTCTCCCCCACTCCCCTACCCCTAAGTTGTAATGTTCATTTCTAACGTAGTATCTAGTGAGTATTGCTGTTGTATCAGTTCATCCCTTGTCCCACCATTTCTGTTATTCCTCTTCCATTCTCCAGCTCTGACAAACATATATAAGACAAAGATTACTGAAATCGGAAACAGTGATCACAGGGAATAAACCCAGAAGAGATAAAAATGAAAGACAAAATAAATAACTGCAAACAGTACACTAAGAAAAACAAAAGAAAAGAAAAACAAAACAATAGCAACAACAAACCCTCTTGTGCCGGGCACTAGTGGCTCATGCCTGTAATCCTAGCTACTCAGGAGGCTGAGATCTGAGGATTGAGGTTCAAAGCCAGCCCAAGCAGGAAAGTTTGTGAGACTAATCTCCAATTAACTACCAGAAAACCAGAAGTGGCACTGTGGCTCTAGTAGGAGAGTACTAGGATTGAGCTAAAGAGCTGAGGGACAGCACCCAGGCCCAGAGTTCAAGCCTGAAGACTAAAAAAGAAAACATAAACAAAAGCAAAAACAAAAAACCCTCCTTTTTCCATATCATGGAGTTCATTTCAGCTAGCATCATTTTATGTGGTCATATGTACTGTGATTCTCTGCTAGTACTATCCTAGGCATATACTAATTATTACAAATTAGGGAAACCATGGTTGTTTGCTATCTTTCTAGTTCAATAACTACATCCCTAACTGTGTAAAAACTTTTAATTTTGATGTAGTTCCACTTGTCAAGTCTCTCTCCTATCTGCTGTATTCCTAGGACTCTTTTCAAGAAGTTTCTACCTAGATCTGTAAGTTCTAATGTTTCTCCTACTCTCTCACAGTAGTTTTCAAAGTTTTGTGTCTGACATTGCAGCCTTTGATCCACTTTGAGTTGATATTGATGCATGGTGACAAACAGGGATCCACTTTCAGTTTTCTGCATGTGGATGCCCAGTTTTCCCAGCAGCAATTACCAAAGAGGCTATATATTTTTTTCCGCTGTATATCTTTGGCTCCTTTATCAAATATCAGATAACTGTTCGTGCATGGTTTTATTTTGGGGCCTTCTAATCTATTCCATTGATTTTTGGGTCTATTTTTGGGCCAGTACCAAGCTGTTTCTGTAGTAGAGTTTGAAGTCTAGTATTGTGATACCACCCACATTGCTTTTTTTTTTTTTGCCTAGAATTGCTTTGGCTATTCTAAGTCTTTTGTTGTTCCATATGAATTTTTGGATCGTTTTCTCTATCTCAGTAAAGAACATCATTGGGATTTTGATGGGGATTGCATTTAATTTGTATATCATTTTTGGCAGTTTGGCCATTTTCACAATATTGATTATATGTCCTCTTTTATTTTTTTCTCTGATTTTTTATAGTTTTCACTATAAGATCTTTTACATCTTTGGTTAGATTAATTCCTAGTTTTGTTTTGGTTTTTTTTTTTTGAGGCTACTGCACATGGAGTTGTTTTCATGATTTCCCTTTCTGCTTGTAGATTGTTGGCATATCGAAAGTTAGCATCTCTTTTTTTATTATTATAAAGGTGATATACAAAGGGTGACAGTTACATAAGTCAGGTAAAGAGTACATTTTTTGGACAATGTCAACCCCTCCCTTGTTGTCTCCCATGGCCACCCACAAGTTGTATAGTTCATTTTCAACGTAGTGTCTAGTGAGTACCACTGCTGCATTTGTTCACCCTTTCTCCTTCCATTTCTGTGCTCCTTGTTACCCTCCCAAAGACAGATAAATGAACAAACAAGACAAAAAGAAAAAGAAAACAAAAATAGCCACAAAGAAAAAGAACCTCTAGTTTCCACTTCCTAGAGTTCGTTTTGATAAATGTTATTTTTTTTCTTTTGGGTCCGGTCGTGGGGCCTGAACTCTGGGCCTGGGCACTGTCCCTCAGCTCTTCAGCTCAAGGCTAGCACTCTACCACTTGAGTCACAGCGCCACTTCCGGCTTTTTTCTTTTTGCTTATGTGGTGCTGAGGAGTCAAATTCAGGGCCTTAGGCATGCAAGGTAAGCGCTCTACCCAGCGCTCTACCTTCCCAGCCCTAAATATTATTTTATTGGTCATTTGCACATAGACATTGTGCAATATCCTCCTCTGGTCTCACTGTGTGTAAATGCCTAGAATCCTAGAAAACTTATCATGTATTTGGTGCATCTTATTTTCCAGGTACTGTTTTAGGCATTGAGGATTTAGCAAGAAACAGGAAGAAGTCTCCTTTCTGAGGAGCTAACATTCTAGTGGATTCTAAGAACTTCGCATAAAACTCTCAAAGGTCTCTCCCTCTCTCTCAGAGTAACCTACAGTTATGTGTTCCTGTAGCTACATCAAAAGCCACCTTCAACTTCATTGTAAAGCAGCAGGAGGTGATTATTAGTGATGTATCTCAGAGGTTGACTGATCTCAGCCGGGCAGCTCTCCCTTGGGATCAGGAGTCCCCACATGGCCTCTGCATGTGGTGTGGGCTTCCTCACAGCATGGCAGCTGAGTTTCAAGAATAAGAGACCCAGAAAAAGCCAGGGTTGCTGCTTCTGACCAGCTTTGGTCAGTCAAATATGGTAGTTCACCTCCTGGCTACTCAGGAGGTGGAGATCAGGAGGCCAGCATGAGCAAAATGCTCATGAGACTACCCCATACCAACAGAAAAGGCTGGGCCTGGTGATGTGAGCCTATGATCCCAGCTACATAAATAGGAGGATTGAAGTCTAGGTCAGTGTCAGTTGAAAAGGAGTCCTGAATTAGAGTTTTTCTGCCAGCTGTGTAAGTTAGGAATGGTGGAGAGGTATGGTGATTGCGGGAGAGGGGAGCGGGGGATGAGGGGAGGCGTTATTCTATCTTGGAAGTGCAGGGGAAATGTTGGAGCAAGCCAGGCTTCCATAGAACTTTGTTGAACTGGGAAAGTAAGGGAAAGGGGTGACATTGTTCAAAAAGAAATGTACTCTTTACCTGGCTCATATAACTATAATCCTTTTGTATATCACCTTTATAATAAAAAAAATAATAAAAATAAAAAGCCTTGGCCAGGAGCTGCTGGCTCATGCTTATAATCCTAGCTACTCAGGAGGCTGAGATCTGAGGATCATTGGTTAAAGCCAGCCCAGGCAAGAAAGTCTGTGAGCCTCTTGTCTCCAATTAACTACCAGAAAACTGGAAGTAGCATTGTGGTTCAAAGTGGTAGAGCACTAGCCTTGAGTGAAAAAGCTCAGGGACAGTGTTCTAGCCCCATGGCCAACCCCCCCCCCCAAATGTGTTGACTAACTTGTCAGCACTGGGTAAAATTAAATGCACCTGTCAAGCCCCTCACACACATGTACAGCTTTCTCTTAAGCTATGTCCGTTTTCCCCATAGTGAAGCTAGTATCCCTCCAGTGTGATTTGAAGACTACACTGGTTAGAGTAATTTAGGAAGATGGTCTGAGTACAGAATCCCAAGCCCAGGACCTGAGCTCCAGAGCAGAACCTTTGGCAGAGTGTGTGTGGGAGGTCTGGGGAGAACCAGAAACCACAGACTCAGTCAATACACCATGGTTTTGCCTGAGGATCTGGGCAGTTTTCATATGAATAAGGTCTTGACTAGAGGGGGCTTCCAGGGGACAGTGCATGCCTGCCCACATGCTGCACAGCTGCATCCCCATTGTAAGGTTTGCTGAAAGGAGACTGCCACATGGTTCAAGCAGAAAGAGCTTATCTGGGGGGGGAGGGCATGACAGCTGGCCCCCACAAGATGGAAGCCTGCAGGAAGTAGAGAAGAGAAAAAAATGGAAGGACTTGTGGTTGAGTGGGATTATATAGGAAAAGGCAGGGAGGTGACCACAGCAGATACAGAAGTGATCTCAGAGCCTGGGGAACCACTCACTGTCTGAAGGAGACATGACCCAGCCCTGTACATCTTATATTGTCCTGCCCTGCCCTGGGGCTGGGAAGGTGGCTCAGTGGTAGAGTGCTTGCCTTACATTCATGAGTCCCTGGGTTTGATTCCTCAGTACCACATAAGCAGAAAAAGCCAGAAGTGGTGCTGTGGCTCAAGTGATAGAGCGCTAGTCTTGAGCTGAAGAGCTGAGGGACAGCGCCCAGGCCCAGAGTTCAGGCTTCACAACAAACAAAAACCTATCCTCTGCTGGGCACTGCACACCTATAATTGTAGCTATTCCGGAGGCTGAGATTTGAGGATCATGGTTTGAAGCCAGCCTGGGCAGGAAAATCCATGAGACACATATCTCCAATTTTTTAAAAAAGCCAGTAATGGAGCTGTGGTTCAAAATGGTAGAGCATTAATCTTGAGAGAGAGAGAGACAGAGAGAGAAAGAGAGAGAGAAAGGAAAGAGGAGAGAGAGAAAAGAAAAAAATGTAGAGCCTGTGGTCACTGCCAACACCATACGGAGGCCATCTAATCCCCACGGCAGCCATGCTGGGGCAGCTTGTCTGCGTCATGCCTTTACAGATAAGAATGTGAACCCCAGAGAGGCAGAGAGTCCTGGACCACCTGTCACTAAGGCCCCTCCTGCCTTCAGGGGCTGAAAGAAAATTGGAGAGAGATGTCTACGCTAGCCTGTTTAGCTGGGATGAGTGAGGTTCACCCTAGTGATGTATTGGATTTGCCCAAAAGGTTCCTCAGGAAGCTGCCATATTCTCTGCTCACAGCTCAGTACTTTCTGGCCTTCACCAGTGCCCTGTATACCTAAAGAAGAGCGTGTGAGCCCCTGGCCATGGGTGGAGAAGGGCAGTCACGGGGAAGACAGGAGAACCTGTTCCCAGCTGTGTCTGAATCCTGGAATCTTGAGCAGGAGGTGTGTGTGTGTGTGTGTGTGTGTGTGTGTGTGTGTGTGTGTGTGCATGTATGTGGTGTGTTTCAGTGTTCCTGTTTGTGCATGATTCCATGTGTGCACATGTGTGGAGTCCAAGGGAGAAGAGGCTGAGGTATCAACCATAGCTCTTTCCAGGGTTCTCAGGGACACTGAACCCACTTCCTTCACTTTTTGACCTCCATGGGGTTGAGCTTATCAGGGAGTGTGTGTGTGTGTGTGTGTGTGTGTGTGTGGTCTGTCTGTCTGTGTCTGTGTGCATGGCCCTCTGTGTGTGTGCTAGACTCTGAATATGTGTGTGAGGATGTATGGATGTATGTGTATAGGTATGCACATATTCAGAGCATGCAAATGCAGAATGAAGCAACACACCTGCACATTTGAGGGAAGCTCAGATCTTTTTCTCTCTATCTGTTTCTGTTTGTCTGTCTGTCTCCACACATATCTATGACTTTGTTTCTTTCTATCTATGACTTTGTTTCTTTCTTCATGACAGTGTCCTCGAGTCCTGGACCAGAGCATGGAGGGGGCACTTAAGACTCAATAAGTATTTTCTAGGAAGTGAATGAATGAATCGATGAATGCCTCTCATTGCCTGTGCCAGCCTGCCAGAGTCTGGCCTGTTCTCGGTGAGCTCATGGAGTTCTGTGACCACCCTCCCTGTTCTTCCTCGAGACTCCAGGTATGGGACAGATTTTCCCTTCCAACAAGGTATGGGACAGATTTTCCCTGCAACCTGCCACACATCTGTCCATCCAGGATCAAGGAGCTTGCACCTGCCCTCCCAGGGGTGACTTGAGAGCCTGAGGCACTGCTGGCCTCGGGCTGAGGCCTCAGGCTGCATATCCAAGCGTGTGAGTAGGCATGCATGTGATTATGTGTGCACTTGTGATTGCATGTGCATACACATGTGGGCATGTTTTCTCCTCATGTCTCTGGGCCAGCGTGAATCAGGGTTCTGCCCCCTGAACTGCCACTAGCCAGGGAACACTTCCAGGCCCTAGGGGAGGGCCTGCTAGGCTTTGCAGCCCTGGATTTCCCAATTTCCCCCAGAAGAAGCTGGAGTAAGGAGCCATCCCCTGGCTCCCACAGACATCCTGGACCCAAGGCAGTGCCTGCAGGCTCTCCACCTGCTCCTCCTCCTGCCAGAACCCAACCAAAACACCTTGAAAGTAAAAACTGCCCACACCCTCAGTCTACAACCGTGGAGATGGCTCTGAAGGTGCTTGGGGGAATCATTCATTCATTCGACAACTGTGCCATGTGTGCATGGGGCGCTCACTGACCATCAGCCTAGATCTCTCCTGAATCTTCACCCCAAGGAAAGCAAAGGAGCTCTGCCAGACCGGAGCCTCACAAGAGGGCGCCACAGAGCAGCAGGGTGAAGTACCAGTGAGTGTCCTGGGGAAAGGTCTTGGGGTAAATAAGCCAGGAAGCACCACAGAGGAGGATTCCCTTCTGCAGACTTCTGATGGCTGCCTGGGGGGGTGGGGTGGGGGAGGGTGCTGAGGGGACTGAGCACACAGCACTTCCCAAGTGCAGGTGATCAGGGGCCTCTTGGGAGGGAGCTGCATGGCACATGGGGTTCTATGGGAAACTGTTCCCTAAGGAGCTTTCTGCTGTGTCATGTCTTGTGGTGGTTGCCCTGGGCTCCATCTGCCCTGCACCCCTGGCTCAAGATGTGTCTGCAGGGGGACCCTGTGAGGAGGCTTGATTGCCCCACTTCTGTCTTCTGTCCCTCCCCCTTTTCCATCCCTTCCTGCCTCCCTCCTGTCCTTTCACCTCCTTTCTTCCTTTCCTCCTCCTCTCCTTTCCCTTTCCCCCTTCCCTCCCTTCTCCCTTCCTTTTTTTTTGGGGGGGGTCTGGTCGTGGGGCCTGAACCCTGGGTCTGGGCGCTGTCCCTCAGCTCTTCAGCTCAAGGCTAGCGCTCTACCACTTGAGCCACAGCACCACTTCCGGCTTTTTTCTTTTTGCTTATGTGGTGCTGAGGAATCGAGCCCAGGGCCTCATGCATGCAAGGCAAGCGCTCTACCACTGAGCCACCTTCCCAGCCCTTCCTTTTTTTTTTTTTAATAGTACTGAGGATTAAGTAGCTAAGCACTGAGCACGTGAGCCATGTCCCAGCCCTGTTTGTTGTTTTTGTTTGCTTTTTTTTTTTGGAAAGAGGATCTCACTAATGTTGCCAGGCTGGTCTCAGCCCTGACCCTCCTACCGACCTCCACTTCTTGAGTAACTGAGATTGCAGGCATGATCTCTGCACACAGCTCTCCTGGCTTCCTTTTCAACAAGTGGGGCTAAGGAAGCACCCTGTCTGTTTTGGAAACTGTAAGAGCTAACAAGTAAGAAATAGGACAGGGCTGGGATTGTAGCTTAGTGGTAGAGTGCTGGCCTAGCATGCATGAAGCCCTGGATTCAAGTCCTCAGTACCACATAAACAGAAAAGGCTGTAAGTGGTGCTGTGGTTCAAGTTGTACAGTGCTAGCCTTGAGCAAAAGAAGTTTGGGAACAGCGCCCAGGCCCTGAGTTCAAGCCCCAGGACTAGCAAAAAAAAAAAAAAATCATAGAACAGGAAATGTGGATTTTAGCGGGTGCCTTCTTTCTTCCTTCATCTTCCTCCTTTTACTTGTCTACCCATCCTTCCACCATTTATCTATCTATCCTTCCATCCCTCTCTCCCTCTCTTCATCCTTACTGGCTATGTGGCCTTTGGCACAATCTTTTTTTTTGGGGGGGGGTACTGGTCATGGGGCCTGAACTCTGGGTCTGGGCGCTGTCCCTCTGTTCTTCAGCTCAAGGCTAGCACTACTACCACTTGAACCACAGTACAACTTCTGGCTTTTTTCTTTTAGCTTATGTGGTGCTGAGGAATCGAACCCAGGGCCTCAGGCATGCAAGGCAAGTGCTCTGCCACTGAGCCACCTTCTCAGCCCCCCCTTGGCACAATCTCCAAGTCAGTTTGTGTCCCTGCAAAATGGATGTGGTGGTAGACCCTGCCTTACAGAGGTACTGGTGAGGCCTGTGAGCTAGTGTCTGTACTCAAGGTGGAACTGCAGGGCCTGAACCAGACACCCTGGATACTGGTAGCTGCCATCATTCTCTCCCCTTCTCAGCAACTCCACTTCCCTCCTCCTTTCTTTGTGTTTTATGTAGGTCCAGATGCCAGAAAGGAGCTGTTCTAGGGTTTACCCAGGAAAAGATCCACTTTCTAGACCCGTGGCTCTTTTCTACCTGGAAAGTTGGGGTTGGTTTGTTTTTTGTTGTTGTTGTTTTTGTTTCGTTTTTGGCGCTGGTCCTGGGGCTTGGTCTCAGAGCCCAGGTGCTATCCCTAAGCATTTTTTCTCTCGCTCTCAAGGCTAGCATTCTAGCATGTGAATCACAGCTCCATTTCCAGCATTTGGGTAGTTTATTGGAGATAAGAGTCACAGACTTCCTTGTCTGGGCTGGCTTCAAACCATGATCCTCAAATCTCAGCCTCCTGAGTAGCTAGGATTACAGGCAGGAGCCACTGGTGCCAGGCAACCTGGAAGTTTTCAAAGTCTGACTCGCATGCTTATACATCTGAAGAATGGAAAGAAGGGAGTGTGAGGCACATTTGCAGAGCAGGGGGCTGAGGCACAGAGAGGTCACAGAGTAGGCTGGCAGCAAAGCTGGAGTCCAGATTCTTCCCAAACCCTCCAGCCCCTGGTGTGGTCTATCAGGGTGCTCTGGGGAGGCTGGAGGCCGCGGATGTGCCCGGCTTTGAGGCAGGCTCTGTGTCAGGAAGAGTCCTGAGTGTGTGCATACATGGGCACAAGAATGTGCACACACACACACACACACCACTCCAGCTCTCAACACTCCACAGGAGGGTACACCATCCCCCCAGGCTGTGCAGCGAACTTCCTCAATTAACAATGTGCACCCTGTTCCATTCATTACTTTCCTTTCTACCCACCCACTAACCCACCCACCTACCTATCCACCAGTCATCTAACCACACATTCATCCACCCACTCACCTGCCCACTTACTCCTTTATCCATCCATCCATCTATCATCATCTATGCAACCCGTGTTCATCCATGTATTACCCTCCATCCACCCACTTGTCCACTCATTTACCCACCTATGTCATCACTTACTAATCCATCCATCCATTTTTTTTGTCAGTCGTGGGGCTTTAACTCTGGGCCTGGGCACTGTCCCTCAGCTCTTCAGCTCAAGGCGAGTACTCTACCACTTCAGCCACAGCACCACTTCCAGTTTTCTAGTGGTTTATTGGAGATAAGAGTCTCATGGACATTCCTTCCCCGGGCTGGCTTATGATCCTCAGATCTCAGCCTCCTGAGTAGCTAGGATTATAGGTGTGAGCCACTGGCACCCGGCATTCCATTCATCTTTAACAGACTTTTAAATTGTTACTATAAAGGTGATGTTCAGAGAGGTTACAGTTACAAAAGTCAGGTAAAGAGTGTACTTTTTGGACAATATCACCCCTTCCCTCCCTCTCTCCAATCCATCCATCTATCCACCCATCCATCCACCCACTCACCACCATCCATCCATCCATCCACCCACCCATCCATCCATCCATCCATCCATCCATCATTCTTCTCTCATTCTTCTCCCATCCTCCAACCACCATTGTATCTTCCTTCTATACCTGTCTCCATCTATAAGAGCCGTAGGATTTCTTATCCCAGACACCACTGGGTAAAGTCTTCCCTGTGTGGTCCCAGGTCTTCTCCACTCCACCGGTGTCTCTTCTGTGTCTGCTGGCACTTCAGATGCATCCTGCTCCTCACACCTCTGAGTATCCATCCATGCACTTCACTCTGCCTAGAATTTCCTTCCCTTTGTTTTGAAAGACAGGTGTTCTTCGTTCTTCCAGTTTAGGTGTCAAGTCCTCTGTTGAAATCTCCCACTCCTCTTCCACAACTCCTTCCCCACATCATCCCTGATGAGTCTAGCTTTTATTGTAAGGAATGTTTCAATTCAAGGAATTTCTAAATGCTGTCTTTTTGAAATAAAATTTCATCCAGGCTCTAGTGGCTCATGACTGTAATCCTAGCTGCTCAGGAGGCAGAGATCTGAGGATCATTATTGGAAGCCATCCTAGGAAGAAAAGTCCATAAGACTTATTTCCAATTAACTACCTGAAAACCAGAAGTGGAGCTGTGGCTCAAGGTGATAGCACACTAACAGTGAGCAAAAAGAGCTCAGAGACAGTGTCTAGGGCCCTGAGTTCAAGCCCCATGACCAGCCAAAGTTAAAAACAAGTTTCAGACAGCAGAGATGTAGCTAGTAGCTATGAGATGGGAGAAGTCCTGGTTGCCGCCCCCCCCCCCCCCCCGCGCCATCATTAGATCCCTGAGTCTGTCTGACCCAAGGAACAGCCACTTGTCATGAGGTCAGAGCCTGGAGTCTCTCGCTATCTGCCAGACAAGAATTCTGAGGAACTCCTCTATGGCCCCTGGCTGGTTTTTTTCAGAGGCTGCTTTAAGTGTGTTCTTGGGCCCACCCCTGCCTGCCTAATGTACCAAGAGCAACTGCTGCACAGCACCTCCTGTCACACGGAACCCTCCAGAACCTCAGGGTGGGCTCCACTCCAAAATGTTCTACACCAAAGCCTTCTTTAGAGGCCAAATGCACCCCTTCTTCCTACCAAACTAGCCCATGCTCATCAAATAACTATTTCCAAGCTCTGTTTGAAAGGATTCAAGGGCAAGACGAGGCCAAGGTGGATCTGGAGGAGGCCTTGCCCCTCACCCCCATCAGCCCAGCAACAGCCCAACACCCTTGTGAAGACATGATTTCTCCTGGCCAAGTAGCCTCCTTCTTGGTGGCCCAGCTTAGAAAACAATGACAATAGCAGCTGGCGCCCCCAGCTCTGTGATATGGGGCCTCAAGACCTGACTGAGGAGGTCATACGGCGATAAGGATAAGGCAGTGTACCTTCTTGGGCTGTGAGAACCCCCCACCCCCAAAACCAAGGTGGATGGAGACAGTACATCACCTAGTGATGTACCACCCCATCCTGCAGGTTCTGTCACTCGGCTGCGCAGAATGACAGCCGGGGACCACCAGGGGGCGCTCCTGCACCATCTCAGCCAGCAAGAAGGCGATTGCAGAAATTTCTTGGGGGTTCTCCTGGGAAACGTTTGCCCCACCTATTTTTTTAATCAGCCCCTTGTGTGCCCCCAGAGAAGGTTGCTTTTTGAGCTGTAGGGAGATGGAGGGTCTAAAACAAGGGGAAGGTCTAGAACTGTTCTGGGGAGAAGCCTTGAACACAATCCCTTAGAAAAGTTCAGAACAAAGCCGGGCGCTGGTGGCTCACGCCTGTAATCCTAGCTACTCAGGAGGCTGAGATCTGAGGATCGCGGTTCAAAGCCAGCCCGGGCAGGAGAGAATGTGAGACTCCTATCTCCAATAAACCACCAGAAAACCGGAAGTGGTGCTGTAGCTCAAGTGGTAGCGCGCTTGCCTTGAGCTGAAGAGCTGAGGGACAGCACCCAGGCCCAGAGTTCAAGCCCCATGACCGACAAAAAAACAATAAAGAAAAGTTCAGAACAGGGGCTGGGAAGGTGGCTCAGTGGTAGAGCGCTTGCCTTGCATGCCTGAGGCCCTGGATTTGATTCCTCAGCACCACATAAGCAAAAAGAAAAAAGCTGGAAGTGGCCCTGTGGCTCAAGTGGTACAGCGCTAGCCTTGAGCTGAAGAGCTGAGGGACAGCGCCCAGGCCCCCCCCCAAAAAAAAGAAAAAGAAAACCAGAACAGCGTATAAGCCGGGCCTGGGACTGTGTGTGCCTTTCCACACCTGTGTGGTGTGTGCACATGTCCAGGTTTGCATATCTACATGATTTGTGTGTGCACACATCTTGTGATTTTTTTTAGTGTGCGTTCTGGTATAGTACATGGATTCTTTCTCTGCACAGACTCCCAAAGTGTCAAGGATCCGAGCAGACTGGCCTAGCAAAAGCCCCCTACAGGAGCCTCTTTGACCCCAATACCAGAGTGGCCCATGTCCTGCTGCAGTACACAGAGCACCTCAGCCCCAGGCAGCAGGGTGAAGACAGTGGTGACATCCATTTAGATTCTTCCCAGAAGGCAAACATTGTCTCCCAAAGACAAAGATTCAAGTGTAAACAGTGAGTGATCCCAGGGTCCACTAGAGAATGGGGTGTGAGAAAGAAAAGACAGCCACACACTAGTGGCTTATTATGCCTGTCATCCTACCTACTCAGGAGGCTGAGATCTGAGAAACATAATTCAAAGCCAGCCTGGGCAGAAAAGTCCATGAGATTCTAATCTCCAATAAACCACCAGAGAACCGGAAGTGGTGCTGTGGCTCAAGTGGTAGAGCACTCACCTTGAGCTAAAGAGCGCAGGGACAGCGCCCAGGCCCAGAGTTTGAGCTCCAAGACTGACAAAAGAAGAAAAAAGAAAATACGGCCACCCAGGGAAGGTTACGTTATCTAGCAAGTTGCCACTGTGCGTCAGTAGGGATCTACTTCAGAGCTTTGAGAAACAGTGCAGAAGCTGTGCGCCCAATTTATCCTTCCACAGGGCATGTGCATGCAGGATGAGGGCTGCTGCTGAGGAGGGAGACCATTCATTCGCTCTCTACACACCCAGCCTGCGCCATCGTAGATTCCAATTGCCAGAAGACAGTTCTTGAGTACAGAGAGATACAGACAGGAGGAGAAATTGACAACTGGACACTGACGTGGGAAGTGCTGGAAGGCTGGCTATGAGTGGCAATGCTGGTGATGGAGATGATAATAGTGATGGTGATCATGATGATGGGGATGTGGTAGTAGTGGTTGTGTGGACAGTGATTACAAGTGGCGGTGGTGGTGGTGACGGTAATGAGGTTGGTGTTGATGGCAGTGTTTGTTGTCATGGTAATGGTGATGGTGGTGATGATGAGGGTGTTGGTCCCTGTCCTCTCTCTGTTCGTGAGGCTGTTCGTGTTGTGTGTCCCTTCCCCTCCCCTTCACTTGCACATGAGCCTCCTTCCAGAGCCTCGGCTTCCCAAGTTCACCCCTGCTTTGGGACTTTTGCTCCTGAACTTCTCTCTGCCTAGGGCACTCTTCCCAGCTGCACCCTTAGACCTTTCTCACCTCTGGGTTCCAACGCAGAGGAACATGACCTAGCCATCTTCCAACCACCCCATCTGCAGTTGCTTCCTCTCTTCTCCTGTGTCCTTTTCCTTCCTTCCTTCCTCCCTTTTGTGCTGGTACTGGGGCTTAAACCCAGGGCCTCACGCTCTTCCTTAGCTTTTTCCACTTCAAGGCTGGCACTCTACCACTTAAGCCACACCTTCACTTTCAGCTTCTAACTGGTTAGTTGAAGATTTGTCTGCCCAGGCTGTCCTCAAACTTCAGTCCTCATATCTCAGCCTCCTATGTACTTAGGATCAGTGGCGTGAGCAGCCAACACCTGTCTTCTTTAAAGAATTTTCTTCCTAGCATTTCACACAATCTGCCTTCCTGCTTTCTGACTAGGACATCGCCCCACAAAGGTGGAGACCACATGGGCTTCTCTCTCACCTTTGTGGATCTGAGGGGATGAATAGATGTTCAATAAAAATTGGCTGAGTGACTGAATATGTAATACCCTCTTGTTCCTTTTCTATTTGCTCCAGAAACTGACCCTCGCCCCTGACTTATCCCTGATCTCCCCATTTGATCAATGCAAAAGAGAAAAACACATCAGAAGTACCTACATGCAGCAAGTGCCCAACAGTGCTCTCCTTACTGTTTATTATTCACAAGAGCCAGGCTGCCTGCTATGATGATGAACGGCATTGTGTCTTGAATGGTTCCCAGCACCTGGGTTGGTCCCATTGCTCCCTTCCCTTCCTCCTTTCCTTCCTCTCCCTTCCTCCCTCCCTCACTTGGTGACAGGGCTAGCAGAAGGAAGAGAGGCAGGCACCCCCGGAGGGTTCTGGGAGCTCAGATCTGGCTGTGCCGGCTTTGCACTCAGCATGGGCCCCCAGCCATCCGTGGAGGATGCAGTTTAATCACATGCCAGCTTCCCCATTCATCTTCGCTGGCTATCTGAAGGCTCATCTTTACCCACCCCGTGACACTGTGGTGATGGATGACTCCACAGCTGCCCCACTGCAGGGTTAGCACAGCTCACAGTGGGAGCCCGGCCTTGCTGAGCTTTCTGTAGTCTGGGCTGGGATCACGGCTCTGCCCCATTAGGAGCAGAAATATATGCTCCGCAAATCCATATGTTAAAGCCCTATCCCTTAAGGTGGCAGTGGTGCCTATAACTCCTTTAGGGAGATAATGAAGGTAAAAAGAGGAGGCAGAGGGCTGGGAAGGTGGCTCAGTGGTAGAGCACTTGCCTTACATGCACGAGGCCCTGGGTTCGATTTCTCAGCACTACATACACAGAAAAAGCCAGAAGTGGTGCTGTGGCTTGAGTGGTAGAGCACTAGCCTTGAGCTGAAGAGCTGAGGGACAGCGCCCAGGCCCACCACCACCACCACCAACAACAACAAAAGAGGCAGAAAGGTAGGAGCTACGAACTTAGAAGAAGAGGAAGAGACCTCAGCTCTCTCCTGCCACCCAGAACATGGAGGTGAGGGGAGCGAGTCAGCTGGCATCTGCTAGAAAGACAGGCCTCACACAGAACCACATTTTCTACTACCCTGATGCTGGGTTTCTAGACATCATAATGATGAGAAAATGAACTCAAATTAAGTCACCCAATTGGTGCTATTTGCCACAGAAACCTTTAGGAGCTCCCGGTTGCATCCTGCTTCTGAGAGGAAGGAGGTGGCATTTGAAGATGGCCTTAGATGGAGGCATTTTCTTGGGCAAAAGGCAGAGGAGGTGCCTTCCTGGGCACATAGGTGCACACTTCCCCAGGAGCGGCGGCTTTCAGTGGAGCCACATTGGGTTGGATGGCAGACCTGGGGCTCCAGCCCACTTAGTGTGGGATTGCAGGACTTGCCCATCTCTGCAGTTCTTAAATCACAAACAGCATGGTGAGGAGGAACTGGGGTGTGTGGGCAGGGGGAGGCGGGGAGAGACTGCAGTTGCCCCACAGGTAGATAAAGTACCTGCTGTAAAGGGCCCAGGGAGGTGGAGAGACTCAGATCTCACAAGGTGAGAAAATAAAATGGGCAACGGGAGACAGGGTATGTGGGGAACATGGGAGAAGGTTTGGGAAAGTTGGGAAAGGCCTCCAAAGCAGGCTCAAGCCAAGAACTGAAGGAGGAGGGAGGTGAAATGGAGAGGAGAGAAATCAAGAAGGGGAATGTTGATGAGGTCAGAGTTGTGGGACAACAGCATAAGCCGACTCCCATTGTGCCCATGGGGAGTAGAGCAGGTGGGGATATCCCCTGCTGTTCCTCCTCCCCCCTCCTCCCCCCTCCTCATCATAGGGCCTGAACTCTAGGCCTGGGTGCTGTCCCTCAGCTCTTCAGCTCAAGGCTAGCGCTCTACCACTTGAGCCACCACCGCCACTTCCAGTTTTTTCTGCTTATGTGGTGCTGAGGAATCGAACCAAGGCCTCCTGCATGCAAGGCAAGCGCTCTACCACTGAGCCACCTTCCCAGCCCCCAGCACTGGCTTCTTATTGAGCATGTCCATGTGGGTGGGGCCGAGGTGATCTCCTCAAGGAAGGGATGTGATGTGAAGGGGGGAAGCCTGGGGGAGAGCTGGCCGCAGGGATCTGCACACCGAGGCCGGAAGAGCCCAACTGTGCTGCTCTAGGCTGATCACTTTGGGGGGTTTCTGCTGCATACCCCTCCACAATGCACCCGCCTACTTCCTCCACTGCTCAGTGGCAAGTTGAACCTCTTAAAGATCTTGTCCATCCTTTCCTGGCCCTCCATCTCCACCTTTGTGCCCACCTTCAAGTAGGTAACTGGCTGGCCAGGATAGGAGGCGGGGCTTTGGGGCCCAATCCCAGGAGGTCTGGACCCTGTGGGAGGGGAGAAAGCTGCCAGTGGAGGGAGGGTAAACAGCAAGACAAGTTGACAACTTCTGCAGTCATTCCTGCTTTCACTTCCCCGGTGCTGGAGGAGTCATCTGGCCCGTCAGTGGAGTGACTGTCAACATGTAACCAGTAAAACTGTCTCCTGAGAGCCAGCCATGGGAAGAGATCCCTTCTAGGGGAGTAGAAGCAGTGGGAAGTCCTCGGGGAAGTAGCATTTCAGCCCAGTGGAGACATTGAACTGGGAATGATGGGCTTAGGAGCCACAGGAAGTTTTCATGGTACTCCAGGTGGGAAAGAGGAAGGGACAGGAAATAGGTCTCTGAAAGCCACCAACCTAGAATTTTGAGCCCACCCCAGATTTGCCTTTAAATACAAGTAAACGTCCCTGCCTAAGATTGCTCTGGTGATCTGCTCTCCAAGTCTGTTGTGTGTGTAGTGAGGGGGGAGGGGATGGCGTCCTTACTGCCTCAGGTACCCCCAAATGGTCGCGTACATTCTTCCTGCCCATCTCCTCCCTGAGAAGCCTTCTCAACAGAAAATCAGAGGGAAAAAAGGCCCCTTTCCCAAGTCTGCCCCAGCCTTTGGCCTGGGATAAGGGTGAAGTGCCCCAAGCTGCCACTAGGGGCAGGGAAGCCCACACTCTGGCTCAGGTGTGGGTGGAAGGTGCTGCTGGCCTCGACCTGGTGGTCCTCAGGTGAATCAGGGCCACATCCTTGTTTTCTCCCTCTCACACCTGGAGACCAAAGGCTGCCTGCCAGGGCGGGTTTCAGCCATCTGTCAGGGGAACTTCATCCACAGACCTGGGGCAGTGATTTTCAGGCCTAAAGGAGGAAGGGGTCAGGTGAATATCACTGAGCCACCTTTCAAATCCCCAGAGCAAGATGGTAGAAAGGCAGAAGAAAGCGATTCCTGGCAGACCCTTCCTGCTGTCCCAGCCCCTGCCAGGAGGGCCTGCAAGGGGGCTTCTATTGACAGTTCCTCACCCCCCCACCCAGCCACTTTTCATCATGGGGGGTGGGGGAAGTGGGTAGAAAGCAGGAACCATTTGTCATTGTCCCTCACACTGGCTGGCAAGAGGCCCAGGGGGGGGTGTCTCCCCAATAGGGAATCTGCAGCTGCCTGTCTTTAAGGTAAAATTACCGTAATTACCCCAATTACCAAATCCATCAAGGGCGCTGGACTGAAGAGTCCCACACAACAATCAGCTGCTGATGGATCTGAGGAGCGTGAGTCACTGGGTGCGGGGGAGGGGCACAGTGTGGGGTGGGGGATGGGGGGCCTGCATAGAAATCCTGATGAGCCAGAGACCCCCCACTTTCCTTTCTTGGGGAGATTTTTTCTTGTATATTGGAAGGAGACACAAAGCAAAGCTCTCGCTGGCTTCTTTCACAGAATGCTTCCTTGCACGCTGTGGTCACTGACTTGGACCTTGTCTTATCCCCTTGTTGAGCGCTCAGAGCAGGAGCATGGCCAGCACCTCCCGTGCCCTTTTGTGAGGCTTCGCAAGCTTTGTCTGTTCAGCCCCCTGGACTGTGGGCTTCGGGTTGAGGGCAGCAGGCATTTTCTGGTCAGCCTTCCCCCCAGGCCCTTTTGCACACACAGCTGTTGCAATCCACTAAGGCCTACACACACTGGACAGGACTCCTTTTTGTTCTGTTTTTGTTTTGCCAGTCCTGGGGCTTGAACTCAGGGCCTCAGCACTGTCCCTGAGCTGCTTTTGCTCAAGGCTAGCACTCTACCACTTGAGCCAAAGCACCATTTCCAGCTTTCTTAGTTTTATGTGCTACTGAGGACTTGAACCCAGGGCTTCATGCGTGCTAGGCATGCTAGCCACATTCCCAGCCCCAGTGACAAAGTTCTTAAGTCATTGCCAGACCTCCAGTGCAGAACTGTGGTTTGGGACCAACCGTAACCAGCAGAAGCCAGCTGTACCTGCCAATATGTCACAAACAGAATCCCCTGTGCAGAACATAGTCCCTTCCCCATGCCCCCACCCCCACCAAAGAAACATGCACCCTGTGAAGGGCCATGTCATCCAATCAGCAAGCAGCTTCTCCCCTCTCTTTACCAATTCTCCCACTCTCAACAACCGGGGAGCTGATTAAGTTCCTAGTTCCTGGCCTCCTTGTTGGTCAGCTGTATGACAAACTCTTTTCTTTCTGTGAGCACCAATGCCATGAAATTGGCTTCTATGCGTGTGCCATGATAACAATATCTGGGAAAGGAAGTGAAGTAGAAGGCTGGCAGTGCCAGGTGCCAATGTCTCAGGCCTATAATCCTAGCTACTCAGGAGGCTGAGATTGGAGGATCACAGTTTGAAGCCAGTCCAGGCCAGTAAGTGTATGAGATGCTTAACTCCAATTAACCACTGAACAGCTGGAAGTGGACTGCCAATCAGTGTCACCCCCTCACCAGCTCCTGTGTGTTCTTGTCCTCCTTCTTCCTACAAAGACACCAGTCCTCAGAAACTGGAGTCTCAAGACCTTGTATCATCTTTTTTTCTTCTTCTTCTTTTTTATCTGCTGGTACTGGGGCTTGAATTCAGGGCCTGGGCACTGTCCCTGAGCTTCTTTGTGCTCAAGGCTAGCGCTCTACCACCTGAGCCACAGGGCTACTTCTGTCTCTTTCTGAGTACTTTATTGGAGACAAGAGTCTCACAGACTTTCCTACCCAGGCTGGCTTTGAACCATGATCCTCAGATCTCAGCCTCCTGAATAGGATTACAGGTATGAGCCACCAGCACCTGACTTAATTGCCTTCTTAAAGGTTCTGGCTCCACACGCAGTGACCTTGGGGGTTAGAGCTTCAATCTGTGTGTGTGTGTGTGTGTGTGTGTGTGTGTGTGTGACAACTCCATCTAGCACTATTGAGCAATGTAAAGCAACAAGCCAATGATGAGCAAGAGAAGTGAGACAGGAAATATTGGGTGACACGGTCTGACTTCATTCAGAGGAAGTGCTAGAAAAGTCAGAAGCAATCTGTGAGATTGACACTGTGGTTCCGTGGGCTAGAGGGAGGGGCAGGCCTGAGGGGCTGCTACCTGTGTGTTGGGGGAGTAACGTAACATTGCTTGATTGTAGTGGTGGTTACATGGACGAATACAGTTGTCAAGACTCACAGAACTGTGCGCTGAAAGCAGGTATATTGTATTCTCTGGAAATTATGCTTCCAAAATGAAAACTTAAAATGCTACTTCAAGGGTTAAAAGCCAGGTTCAAAATTGTTGTTAGGAGTCAATGAGTTAATGCTGGCACAGTGCTTAGCATGGAGCCTAGCACGGTGTTAAGTGGGAGAGGAAATGGTAACCATAGCAACCTGAAAACAAGAGTTTTGCTCAGTAAGTGGAGATAGACAGGGAAATCAACACTGAGGGCAGTGGGGATGGGGGCTGCTCCTGCTGACCCACAGCAAGCAGGCAGGGCTTGGCCTCTGGCAATGGCCCCCCACATAGGCACTGTCTGTCCAGCCTTGCTGCTGGCTTCTCTCGTGCATCCATTTTCAGGATATGAACACTGGTTCTTTGCTTAGCACAGCAGAAGAAAGACAGGGTTGTGTACTGTGAGAAACTGGCAAAAGCCATGTATGGGAGACACTATGCCCAGGGCTTGGCATTCTAGCTTGAGCTAAATAAAAGAACCAGTTTTCAATGACAGAGAAGGCAGTTTACCTAAGGCATGCTTTTTCCCATTTTTACCACAAGTCTATCCTACTATTATTATTGTTGTTGTTTTTATTGTGCTGGACTTAGAGCTTGGACCTGGACACTGAGCTCTTTTGCTCAAGGCTAGTGCTCTACCACTTGAGTCACAGCTTCACTTCCAGCCTTGGTGCTTAATTGGAGATAAGTATTTCACAGACTTTCCTGCCTAGGTTGGCTTTGAATTGTGATCCTCAGATCTCAGTCTCCTGAGGATTACAGGTGTGAGGCACCGGCTCCTGGTCTTGGAAAAATGATTCTATTTACAGTTGTGACCAAAACTGGGGAGAGAGTGCTTCTCAATCTGCCTCTGCTTTGCCTATAACAGCATTAAAACTTAGAGAAAAGATAAATCAACTTAGAGGAACTATCTATGTTTAGCTTTTGGTGTGGCCCCCCTCCCTAAAACTGGATGATGATCTTTCTCCTGGAGCCAAGGCTCCTGTGACAGCCATGTTCATTCCTAGCACCCTATATCCTTCAGGTCCCTACTACAGTCTGACCATGTAACCTATGCAAGAGAAGATCTTTGTGGTTAAAGGAATCTGTTGGGTAGGAAGGATGAACTTATAACAAACTATAACACGTGTTACACTATAATGTGTCACACTATACTATATGTCATGCTAATACATACATCACACTACAACATACATTCATGTCCCTAGGTCTTACCTACCCATCCCCACAGCTTCCCAAGAGGCTAGGCTCTCTCAGCTTTTCAGACACTGGATCTTCGGCTGGGAAGGTGGCTCAGTGGTAGAGCGCTTGCCTTGTATGCCTGAGGTCCTGGGTTCGATTCCTCAGCACCACATAAGCCAAAAGGAAAAAGCCAGAAGTGGCGCTGTGGCTCAAGTGGTAGAGCGCTAGCCTTGCTCTGAAGAGCTGAGGGACAGCGTCCAGGCCCAGAGTTCAGGCCCCACGACTGGACTAAAAAAAAAAAAAAAAAAACAGACACTGGATCTCTTGGATTTCTTAGGATGCCACAGCTCCTTGCCCACAGGACTAGCCTGCTTCTCCCAGACCTGGGGGGGGGGGGAAGGGAGGGGGGAGGGGGGAAGGTACTGCTACAGGGACCGTCCTAGCTGGGCTCTGGCTAGGGCTGTGCGTGTGTTTCTCTGGTGCCTCAGGAGCTGGCCTCATTCTGCCCATCTCGTCCCCAGCCCAGGCCAGCCCCTTACCAGCCTGGCCCTCCTCACAGCCTGCTTCCTGCTCAGGTTTGTTTTTAATTCACAGCTCATTTGCAGATCAAAGAGGACAGAGACACCCTGAGTCAGAGGGCCCCTCAGGAAGCCCCCTCCTCCCCCAGTGGCAAGGTTTCCCCTTGGATAGGGAGCAAGTCCACCCTCCCCACTTGAGTGTTCTTTGTGAAATGAAGAGAGAGGGCTATGACTTGGCTCCAGCCGTGCCCCCCCCATCCCCACCCCCCATCATGGGGCCAGAGGCTGGCAGGCAGGGAGGGGAGTGTCTGTGGTCCAGGAATGCAGGGAAGCCGCATCAGCCCCTCCTCTGAAGCCTACAGGACAAGGACAGTTAATTCCTCTGGTGTTATCAGCTGGGCACAGGCGCTGGTTGCATAGCAACCCAGATTGCTCTCTGTCTCCAGTGCTCAAAAAAAAAAAAAAAAAATCAGCATTTTCTCCAACTCTTCATCCGCGAGATGGAAATGGGCCTGGGGCTGCCCAGGCTCTGTGTCCCTAAATGTACCTCTGGTGCAGAAAGCCCCCACTCTACCCCTCAGTGAGGGCCCTGTTCTAAGTCTCTGCCTTCCGCATGCCAGGTTGGGGGTAACAAGCTGCCCATCGCTCTTCTGGTGCAGAATGTGTGTGAAGGAGAGGCAGGGCAGCCTGGAATCTGGGTGGCAAGGCCCCATGGGGGAAGTCTCAGTTCTGGCAGTTAAATGGATTCATTCATTCATTCATAAGAAACAGTTATAGAGCACCTGCAGGGTGCCATAACCGTAAATTCTCCAATCTGGCTTGTTACAGATCACTGCAAATCATTGCCATTTCTCCCACAGAGAGGCGGGGCTTACTGCCCTTCCTCTTTAGCTGGTGCTGCATCCTGCCTGGCCAGTACTGATGCTCTGGCAGTAATGATGCTATAACTCAGCCTGCAGGATGGAACCCTGAGAGATGTTCCTTCTTGGACCCCAACCACCATGATGTGAGGAGGCCATGCAACATGTGGAGCGGCTTCAGGGACGCCAGTCTGGTGGGAGAGAGGCCAGATGGTGTCCCATGAAGGACACACATCAGCTGAACCCTGATCAAACTCTCCATTCGCAGAAGCATGAGCACATCAAACTCCTCTCTGCAAGATACCTCTGAGCCGTGCATTCAGCCCTGATTATTCCCCATTTGTGTCAGGCTCAGAAGTAGCTTGTGATGCAATCATAAATAAGCTGAGACTCCAGGAGAGCATTCTTTTCCATTCATAGATTCTCAAATATGGACAGACATGTTTTAAGTACCCGATGCATGCCAGGCCCTGGACTACGCTCCAAGACAAAATGCCACTCAAGTCCAGGCATGGAGGTACACATTTGTAATCCCGGTACATGGGAAGCTGAGGCAGGAGGATCAGGAGTTTGGAGGCTTGCCTGCACTACACAGCAAATTCCAGATCAGCTTGGACAACTCAGGGAAGCCCTGTACCAAATGAATGAATAAATAATAAATAAGCCAGCCACTCAGAGCCGAAGCCCAAACTTCTGGGGAGTTAGAGGTGCTTGGAGATGGCACAGGGACAGACAATTAAACATAGTGATTTGCTATCAAAGAGATCATGAAAGGTTTAGGAGTTGTCCGTCTTGGTTCCTGGCCACATAGTTTTGTTTTTTAATTCAAGTCTCAACTCAGCATGTGTAGAAATGGTCACCTGGATCACAGGGGTGGGGGAAGAGTCTGAGTTCCTGGGTGAAGTGGGGGGTATGATTGATTAATGATGTCTGTTTAGGCTGGATTGGGGGGTGCACGGAAGCTTCTGAGCTCCTGGGTGAAGTGGGATGTGATTGATTAGTGATGTCTGCTGAGGCTGAGGCAGGACATAGAGGTAGTTTTTCCTGCTTGTACTTCCCCAGCCCACTGTGCCCTGGCCTCTGAGACTGGTCTGGGTCTGCGCACTCATTAGCTGCTGCTAGAAGCCATGGATCAGAATACCAAGGCGTAGGAGCTCTAACTAGTGTGGGCACTGGCTGTTGCCATTGGTTGCTGCTAAGAACTGAGGATTACACTAGCTGGGGAGTGCCTGGCCTCAATTTAAGTCAGAATGGTAAACCTCCAACTTGGCCTCTAAAGCCTGAAGCCATAAGCTTCTAGTCCTCAGGACTTGGATCTCGAAGTCTCTGAGCCTATCAGTCCAGCCCACTCGCAGACCTGTTCATGGCTTACTCATGATTCCTTTCTGAGTAGAGCTAAAGGATCCCAGCCAGTGGACAAACAACAGATGAGGAAGGGAGCTATAGGCAGAGCAATGAGCTCAACAAAGTCATGACATGAGTGTGACGCAGTAGGAGCAGGGTCTCAAGGGTGGACAGTTAGCATCCTTAACCTGACAACTTAGAGAAGCAAATGTTGGGGCCTGATCCTAAATCTACTGATCAGCTTATGAAACAAGACAGAGGGAGGGAAAAAAAAAGGAGAGGGAAGGGAAGAAGAGATGGAGAGAGGGAAGGAAGGAAGGAAGGAAGGAAGGAAGGAAGGAAGGAAGGAAGGAAGGAAGGAAGGAAAGGAAGGAAGGAAGGGAGGGAGGGAGGGAGGGAGGGAGGGAGGGAGGGAGGGAAAGGGAAGAAGGAGAGATAGAAAAATCAAAAGAGAAAAAGGGAGGAGAAAAGGACCTGACAGTTAAATCTTGTGCAGGACCAGGGGTTGGTTCATTTGAGGTACAAGGCACCCAGACTTCTGCTACAGTGCAGCCGTGGCCCAGGAATCAGGGGAAGAGAAGACAACCCTGTCAGCCCGGGTTGGAAGTGCCTTTCAGCAGGGTTGGCTGAGGTAGCCATTAGCGTTGCAAATTAGCATCGTAATTGCCTTGTAACTATTCATAGCTGCGGAGGGGAACCAGGCTGGCCCCGCCTCTGCTCTTCCACCTCCCTTTCCAGGCCTAGCCAGCCGCTCTGGCCTCCCTCCCCAGGCCTGGGACCAGGCCCCTGCCTGCCCTCTCACAAAGAACTGCATGTTTCTGAGTCTTAGTTTCTCCCTTCGCCAAGTGAAGGCGATAATCCAAGCTTCAAAGGCTCATTGTGATGCATGTAAAATGGGTCTTGTACAGTTCCTGCCTAATGGCAGCAATTATGATGGTCCTGGTTTTGTCTGGAGTCCCAGGGAGAGCCCCTTGATTATTTCCAATTACCTGAGCAGACAGAAACAAGACCGGTCAAAACACTTCCAACGTGTGTGTGTGTGTGTGTGTGTGTGTGTGTGTATGTACTGGGGCTTGAACTCAAGAGCTTGCACTCTTTTTTGTTTTTGTTTTTGCCCCCACCGGCCCTAGGGTTTGAACTCAGGGCCTGGGCACTGTCCCGGAGCTTCTTTTGCTCAAGGCTACCACTCTACCACTTGAGCCACAACACCACTTCTGGCTTTTCTGTTTATGTGGTACTGAGAACTTGAACCCAGGGCTTCATGCATGCTAGGCAAGCACTCTACCACTAAGCCACATTTCCAGCCGAGACCTTATACTCTTGCTTGGCTTTTTCACTCAAAGTTGCCGCGCTACCACTTGAGCCACAGCTCCATTTCCAGCTTCTTAACAGTTAATTTGGGGATAAAAAGTCTCAAGGATTAGACAAATCCAGTCTGGACTGGCTTTGAACTTTGATCTTCAGGTCTCAGCTTTCTGAGAAGCTAGGATTATAGGGTGAGCAGCCAGCATCAAGCTGAGTTTCAAGTTTTGGATCATTATTAGATTTCTTATTAGAAAGCAATGAGGTTTTCAAGAGAGAAAATCTCCCAACTGAGCTGTTGACAATGGATCATCTAGTTTATCTCTTGCAAATGTGAACACTGACATTTGAGACACGTCAGAGTTAGTGCTTAAGGGGGACAGGAGATGAAACTTAGTTCCATTTAAATCTAGTTTTTTTTCTCTCTCTCTTATACACACACACACACACACACACTCCCTCCAGTGTGGTCTTAGACCAGTAACTTAACCTGTTGATACTTTAGTTTCCCACTCTGCAAAACAATTATGGCTATAACTATGCTGTTGCTATGGGGTTCTTGTCAAGTGTCTGCCAGGCAATGAATGCATGGGAAGAAGCTAGACCAGGCTAAGATAAAAAGCTGTACATTGGTAGACGTTGACTTACCAGGTGCTTCGCTGGCTTGCATGGCCTGTGAAGTGCAGTCATCATCAGTGAGATGTTCTTAGGCCAGTCTCTGTCCCATGGACCAGGGACAAAGACCTTTCTCACTTGACTCTGAGTCAGGCCAGGAGGGGTTAGAGTCCCAGGCAGGTCCCATTTACAGATGGGGAAACGGAGGCTTGGGAAGGTTAATCCAACTGCCCCTGGCCTTGACAGGGGCTCTAGAGCCTCAGTGTCCGGCACTAGGATCTGTCCTCCCAGCCTCTAGCTGGGACAAGGCCTTTCTCCCCCATCTCCAGGTGGGGGAGGCCCTCAATTTTCATCTGTCTCTGTCTCTCTGATCTCCCCCTCTCAGTGGGGAAGGGAAGGGGCGTCCTGCCAGTCCCAGCATTGTTTAATCACAATGCTTTCATTTCCTCCACAATCAGCAATTTTCTGCTCCATTCTGCACGTGGCCAGCAAATGGAAAGCTGGCAGGGAATGATGGGGGTTCTGCTTGGGCGGGTTACCCCCCCTCACACTCCCAACTGCTGTCCCCCTGCCTGGCTCCCTTCCACCAGCTGCCCCCCACAGGCAGTCCCCAGCCACTCGCCCAGCCCACACATGGGTCACCCCACAGGGACACCCCCCACCATGAGGATGCAGACCCTGGGGTCCTAGGGTCCCACCAAACATGCACCATGCACAGTCTGCAGGAAGCCAGCATCCTGCATTTTGTTCTAGGTTGTGCCGGGGCTAGGGGTGCAAGTGCAGCTGGTCTCCACCCCCCTCCACCCTTTTCCTGTCCCTGGGGCAGGATGGGGAGGGAGATCCAAACTGAAGTGTGTCTAGACCACGTTCCAGCCATTCTCCCGCTCCAGCCTTTGTTTCTTACGGTGTGGACACTGTTTTAGATTCAGGAAAGGATTCTTAGGACACCCCCAACCCCAACCTATGGAATGCAGGAGGAGAGTCTGTCTGATTCACAAACCAAGGATGGTCTTGAATTCCAGGTAGAGCACCTGGCACCTTACCTGAGAGCAGAGTGGGTAGGGGCACTTGGTCACATTTGTATTCTAGAAAGATCTCTCTGAAGTTTTGGGGGCGGTGGGGCAGATGAAGGTTAAACTAGAGGCCAGAAGAGGGGGAGTAGGCCACTGCTGTGGTCCTGATGAGAGAAGATGGCAAGTCAGGTAGGATGAGGTCAGAGAAGGCTTCTGAGAACTATGTAGGAGCTGGGCACCAGTGGCTCACACCTGTAATCCTAGCTACTCAGGAGGCTGAGATCTGAGGATCGAGGTTCAAAGGCAGCCTGGGCAGGAAAGTCCATGAGACTCTTATCTCCAATTAACCACCAGACAACCAGAAGTGGTGCTGTGGATCTAAGTGATAGGGCACTAACTTTGAGCAAAAGAGCTCAGGGGCAGTGCTCAGGCCCTGAGTTCAAGCCTCACAACTGCCTTCTCCTTCCAAAAGAGCTGTTTAGGAAGTAAAACCTACAGAATCAGTGGCTGGTTCCATGTAGGGGTGGGGGAGAGAGGGGATGCATTGAGGACTCAGGACGTGGCTTCCATTATCTGGCGGATGGTGGTCCCTCCTGAGAACCAGGGAAGGCATGAGGCTGGGGTGTTGTTGCTAGGGTGGGCAGACAGACACCTGCTAGGGGCAGCTTCTTCGGTTCCCAGGTGATTATGAGTGCGGTTTCCTGCAGGCCCCTTTCTATTCCTCCTGAAGGCTTTAGCCTGACCAACTTTTGTAAGATCACCCATCCCTGCCCCACTTGCCTGCCCTGTCACAGCTCTGATCACCCATAGTTGTCTTTGGACTCATCTGTTGGTTTCTTGGCCACTAGACTGTAAGCTCCTTGAGGACAGAGGCTTTGTGTTCTGCTCTCTGTAGTGCCCTAGGGACCTGGAGAAGCATTGCTCTTGAATATATGAATCAGTGGATAAATGAATGAGTGAATGAGACAGTGTTGAACTAGGCTTTGATGGTTTAGCAGAGCACTGGCCTCAGCACTTGCTAGCAAACTTTGCTCAACACATATATGAATGAATAGCTCTTTTTTAGGAGGGGGCGGGGCGGGGGGCCAGGTCCGGTCGTGGAGCCTGAACTCTGGGCCTGGGTGCTGTCCCTCAGCTCTTCAGATCAAGGCTAGCGCTCTACCACTTGAGCCACAGCGCCACTTCCAGCTTTTTTTTCTTTTTGCTTATGTTGTGTTGAGGAATCGAACCCAGGGCCTCAGGCATGCAAGGCAAGCGCTCTACCACTGAGCCATCTTCCCATACCGTGAACAGCTCTTTGCAATCCCAGCAGACAAAGGCTAGAATGAGAATGTGAGAAGGGTTATCGTCAGGGTGCTCGATTACACATAAGTGATATTTGTCCAATGCTTCCTTCTTTCCAGAGCCGAGGCACCTGCTGCAAATGAAATCTCATTTAGGCCTCACATCAACCCTAGGAGATCCGGATTGTTGGAAACTGAGGCTGAGAGAGGTAAAGTAATGGTCCAAATACACACACAGCCCCTGAGCAGCAGGGCCACGATCAGAGCCCAAGAAGAGAGCCCCACAGATTGCATTATCACCAAGTCACAGCCCAGTCCATGAAGGCTATGGCTTTTTGGAGAAGGTCAACGTCACATCTACCATGGGTCTCCTCCTGGTCAAGGTGATTCCTTCCTAATCAGTCAGAAGCCCAGTACAACCCCTACCAGGCCCAGAAAAACAGCAGAGATCAGAGAGACTAGAGAGCCTATCACCATGTCAGTACTGTGGCCTTTCCAGTGGAAACGCCATTCTATTTCATGTGTGTTAAACATTTTATCTTTGCAGCAAGGTCATTAGTCCCATTCTCCATATGGAGAAAGGGAGGCACCGTGAGAGGCACCACCTTCCCTAAGGCCACAAAACCACCACACGGAAGCGTTGTGGTGTTCAAGCCCAGGCCGGCAGGCTCTAGATCTCACCATCTGTTTTGTTCGGCCTCTGGGGGGTGGAAAGAGGAGGGGGAGGTCAAGGCAGCCCAGGCTGGCTGTTTCTGGATCTGGCTGAGCTGCCAGGTATGTCTGGAGCAGTGTTGACCCTATGTGGGAGCAGCCTCTTGGGAGCACCATCAACCCGACCGAGGCTGAGCCAAGATAATGATCTACGTCCTCTCTCCCCTGTCAGTGGGCATCCTGTGTTCAGTCAGCCACATATTCATTTCTTCTAATCATTCTCTACTGTGATAAAGTCATTTTTTTTATAGCACAGAGAACGTGCATTTCATTTGAATTAAGCTCGCTGTTGTTGATCAGCTTGTGTTAGAGAATCAGGCTGATAAAAGGAAGGCATATTTCATTGGTCCCTCTCCTTTAACTGATTGGTCTCTGGGATGCTAGTATAGGAGTCTTGTGTGTGTGTGTGTGTGCGTGTGTGTGTGTGTGAGAGAGAGAGAGAGAGAGAGAGAGGAAGAGAGAGAGATGGAGTGAGAGAGACAGACAGACAGACAGTCTGTGAACCCACTTCTAGAACTCTGGGATTCTAAGACGAACACATGGAAGCCTGCTGGGAGGGAGACGTGAGTCTCTGCTGTTATTTTGCTTAAGTGGCTGCTGTCTAACCTC
The DNA here is from genome assembly GCF_000151885.1 of Dipodomys ordii. Taxonomy (NCBI): domain Eukaryota; kingdom Metazoa; phylum Chordata; class Mammalia; order Rodentia; family Heteromyidae; genus Dipodomys; species Dipodomys ordii. The sequence goes on from NW_012267229.1 coordinate 18,492,699, forward strand.
TGCGGAATGGTGCTCTGGGATGGGCAGAGAATTCACTTTTGTGTAGAAGGGCTCTGAAACCCTTGGTTCAAGTCCATGGCTACTGGCTGCACAGGGTGCAGGATTCAACAGCTGTGGACTTGCATCTGACAGAAGGAAGGTGGGAGACCCTACCGGTCTTGGAGTTACAGCTGGAGTGGTCTTCCTGGAAGGTGTTCCCATCACCCTGTGCCCAGGGCCTGTTCCACTTGGTGGATGGGAGCCTGGAGAGGGTGAGGAGGGCTGAGTCCCCACGCCAGCTCTCTCCCTGGGCAAGGTGGAGGACTCCTTGGGATGGGGAGGCCCAAGCAAAGCTCCCCCAGGTGGCCACGCTTGGCATTGAGTGAGAAACATGTGACCTCTGCGTGATGCTTCATGACCTTCCTGTGACCTAGGGGCAGAGGTGGAGGTGAAGAGGTTCCATCATGAATCGTTGAACTCCCTTGGCAGGCCGGGAGGGGGATCTGGAACTGACCACACTTGATTGAAGGGAATGAGGGATACAATGACTTTGTGTTACTCAATTTCAGGGGGATTAATGGCATTTGCACAAGTGCTACCACTCATCTGGAGAGACCCTCTTTTGAGTTCTCCTGCCCCTCTTCTCTTTTGTTCAAAGAGCCTGAACCTCTGCAGAGCCATGTTGCTGAAACCTCCCAATCCAGGATGCAGTTGGACAACTGAGGCTGAGAGACTTCTAGATAGGATAGCATGTCCCCAGCTTTCATGGGCCCCGCCTGCCTTGGCACAATTCCTCCTCTCTTCTCCAGTTATCCCTCTCCCCTTCCTTTCAGGGAGGGACTTCGGTGTGAGCGCTCCAGTGAGCAAAGCGATAGTGGGTATGATTATGCTTGGGTTCCATGCATATCTATGCAGGTATGCTCTGTGCGCTGCCTGTGTGTGTACTCTACATAAGAGAATGTGTGTGCGTGACCCTGCACCGAGTATGCATATGTAGCTTAGGCACTGGGTACATGTTTGGGTATCTCTGCACATCTGTATACTGTCAGATATATGTGTGCTAGCCCCTTCTATATATAGTAATTAAAACAACCACAGCCAGGAATGATGATACATGCCTGTAATCCCAGCATTCAGGAGGCTGAAGCAGGAAGATCTCAGCCGAGGCCGGCCAGTGACCCAGGGCTATGTGAGGAAACCTTATGTCAAAACAAAACAGAGGCCGGGCGCTGGTGGCTCACGCCTGTAATCCTAGCTACTCAGGAGGCTGAGATGTGAGGATCGCGGTTCAAAGCCAGCCTGGGCAGGAGAGACCGTGAGACTCCTATCTCCAATAAACCACCAGAAAACCAGAAGTGGTGCTGTAGCTCAAGTGGTAGAGCGCTCGCCTTGAGCTGAAGAGCTGAAGGACAGCGCCCAGGCCCAGAGTTCAAGCCCCACGACCGACAAAAAAAAAAAAAAAAAAAACAGAATCCACACAAACAGATGCCTAGTTCTGAGCCAGGCCACTGGGTTCTGAATTACAGCTGTCATTCATGACCTAGAGGCCCTGTGATAGCCTGTTTTTCTGTGTAAAATGGGGATAATGATCAGGACAAAATGAGATAAGTGCTACACTGCAATGCTTAGCACTGCGTGGAGTAGGTAGTAAGTGCTCATTTAAATAGTATTTATCCTATCAGTTTTCCTCAGCACCTACAGGATAATGCCCAGTGTCCTACTTGGTAAGCAGCACCCTACTAACTTTCCCTCGTCATCTGAAATCATTCACCAGAGCCATTTGCCAATCCCCCATGGTTCTCAACCCTTTCCATGGTTTCCCGCCTTTGCTGCTTCTTCCAGAATGTTCTTCTCAGTGCTCCTCTGGAAAATACCTGTCCATTCTGGAGATTCACCGCTTTCCTCACTTCCTCCACGAAATCCATGCTCACCGCCTGACCCTCCACCACCCCAGCCCACCCACCAACTAACTGCGGCTACCAGAGCCATCATCCAGCCCATCTATTAATCATAAGAAACAAGTCAGCAGGATGCCAGTGGCTCACACATGTAATCCTAGCTGCTCAGGAGGCTGAGATCTGAGGATCGCGGTTCAAAGCCAGCCTGGGCAGGAAAATCAAGTGAGCCTCTTATCTCTATTTAACCAGTCAAAACCCAGATGTGATGCTGTGGCTCAAGTGGTAGAGTGCTAGCCTTGAGCACAGAGGCTCAGGGACAATACCCAGGCCCTGAGTTCAAGCTCCACAACCTACAAAAGAAAGAGGGGGGGGAGGGAGGAAGGAAGGAAGAAGGAAGGAAGGAAGGAAAGAAGGAAGGAAATCATTGTTTTAAACATCCTAAGTTTCATAGATGTTTTGTTATATAACAGACAACTAACACAGACTCCTTGAGGCCAGTAACAACTGGATTCCATTGTGTGTGTGTGTGTGTGTGTGCGTGTGTGTGTGTGCGCGTGTGTGCACACGCCTACATACTGAGGCTTGAACTGAAGGCCTGTGCACTGTCCTCTAGCTTTTCCTTTTCAAGGCTGGTACTCTTATCACTTGAACCACAGCTCCACTTCAGGCTTTTTGGTGGTTAGTGGTAAGTGTCTCTTGGACTTTCCTATCTGGGCTGGCTTTGAACCTTGCTTCCTCAGATCTCAGCCTCCTGAGTAGCTAGGATTACAGGCATGATCCACCAGCACTCAGTTCAAAAGCACATTTTACGATTACACGCACACATTGTGTAGCTTAGTGACAGGATCTAGCTCTCTGCCGATCTTGTATTCTTGTCAGTTGTATTTTTAAGTCACTGTGTAATCTACTAAGTATTTGCCTTTCCTCCTTATGAAAGCATGCATCCCAGCCCCCCGCCCCCTGCAATAGTGCCCCAAAAGCAAGGTAACAGTGAATGTGCTTAAATGAAGTGATAAAAACTCTGGTTTGGAGCTGGGAAGGTGGCTCAATGGTAGAGCGCTTGCCTTGCATGCATGAGGCCCTGGGTTCGATTCCTCAGCACCACATAAGCAAAAAGAAAAAAAAAGCCGGAAGTGGCGCTGTGGCTCAAGTGGTAGAGTGCTAGCCTTGAGAGAAGAGCTGAGGGACAGCACCCAGGCCCAGAGTTCAGGCCCCACGACCGGACCCAAAAAAACCTCTGGTTTGGTTTGGAATGTGTATGTCTTTAGTGGAAGATGGGTAACATTATGGGAAAAATGAATCTGGCATTCCCAGTCGAGAATGCCTTCTGAGCATGCGGAGTTTCACTCACCGGCACGTGCAGTCCCATCCCCTGCCCCAGAACCATGGTCGAAGCCCAGAGAGAATGAACACCCTCAACCACCTTCATTCAAGATGATGGCTGAGCTCCACCTAAGTCTCACGTAAGACGCAGAGCTCTCCACGTGCCAGCCAAGGGATAGGTGACCATGAATGTGTGGGTACCCAGTCCAAGGCTATCCTCTGCCCCAGGGTCACTCTACCCAACTCCTGGCTGAGGCACCGTAATTAACCAGTCCTACCATAGGAACCTGTTGGAACTGAAGTCAAATGTTCATATCTTCTCCATTCTCCTTCCACCTGCACCCTACCCCCACCCCAGGAACTACCTGACTGTTCTAATAAAAATCCAGCTTTATGTAAATATCCTATCTGCCAAGTAATAAATGCCATTAGCTGAGCCTGTCTGAGCAGCCGCAGGCTTTTAAACATCCATTTGAAGATCTTTGAAAGCTCTCCGGAGGCTCTTGCTCCTAATTCACTAAGTGGGAGTTGGTAATAACTGTGTTAAATGGCCGGGCCCAGCAATTGGCAGGAGGTGTGTCTGTTTGTGTGTTGGTGGTGTGGTGCTGGGAACAGGAAGCCCTTCCTTCCATGCTGATCACTTACTTATTTTTAAGAGACCCCTGGGGGCTCACAGTCCTTTGATGAGCTATTAATGAAAGAGCCAGTTCAGACAATTAATTTCCCTAGAGTTATTATTTGTTGTTTTGGCAACAATTGTCTGAAAACTCTTCAATACTCACCTGGCCTCACAATGGTTAGGGAGAATCACGGACAGAGGGGAGAAATGTATTTCACCTGTTTATTTAGGTTATGGATTGAGCAGCTGCCCTGGACTAGACTCTAAGCTAGATGCATTCCCTGCCTTCAGGGGTTGCCCAGTCTGGCAGTGGAAGGTGGTAAGGGGGGACACGGCAGCAAACAGACAGCATTAGTGTCGTGAGAGGGTAGTGGAGAGAGGGCAAGGCAAGGTGGCAAATAACCCAGATTATAAGAGCCACAGAAGGCTTCCAGGAGGAAGAGGCCGTAAGGTGGTCCTGAGCTGGCAAGATCAATAAGAACATAGAGAAAGGGAATGCCCTCTGAAAAGGGAGTGAGAAAGAAAAAAAAATCATCCACTGAATTCTGGTGGGACACTGACATGCTAAGAATTCATTTGCTTTCTGGGGGCTGTAAATTGCTTTTAAGCCTTTTTGGAATCTGTTAGCTAGTAATGCTGGAGGAAATGTGAGCCTGTTGACCCAGAAATTTCCATCTTTCTAGAGACAGTTGTATATATACAAAATGGATATATATATATATATATATATATATATATATATATACACATATACATATATGACCACAGCTACATGGGTTGGGTTGACTAGCCAATAACTGGAAACACACAAAAACCTATGGAGGGTAGAATGATGCATTGTGACATAATCACTGGACACAGAGTACTACAGCACAATGAACATGAATGAACCAGGCTACACAAGCAGCATGGGTAAATCATCTGTGCGTCACACTAACAAATGCATACAACATGAGTCAATTTCTTTCAAGACAGGCAAAAGTGAAATACTGTTTGGAGGGCTGGGGGTAGAGCTCAGTGGGAGAATGCTTGCCTAACATACTCAGGGCCCTAGGTTTGATCCTCAGCCCTGCAAAATGAAAGAATAATAAAATATTGCTTGGTGTTGGGGGCTGGGAGCTCACGTCTGTAATCTTAGCTACTCAGGAGGCTGAGATCTGAGGATCATGGTTCGAAGCCAGCTCAGGCAGGAAAGGCCCTGAGACTCCTATCTCTGACAAACTACTCAGAAAAAGCTGCAAGTGGCACTGTTGAGCAAAAGAAGATCAGGGAAAATGCCCAGGCTCTGAGTTCAAGCCCAGACAAGAATGTTGCTTGGTGATGTGTGGAACTGTGATAAAGTTATGAAATAAAGGGAGGAAATGGTTGGCTATAGAAGGTGGAATTGTGATTTAGGTTATTAAATAAGCTGTGTATATTTATGTCCCTGAGATTTTTTTCTGGATTTGTGATATGTTCTTTAAAAAAAAAAAACAACAACAAAAAAGAAAAAAAATGTCAATCTAGCCCCACTACCTGAGTTTCTACTTTGGATATGATTATGAGAAGTCTGGCCTGACAATGGGAGGGAACTTTGTGGAACCAGCGTCCTGCTTGGCTATGTGTGTGCCCATACATGCTAGACAGTGGCAGAGGGGCTGCCTGGAGCCTGGAATCTTTGTGGACTCCCTTTAAGTCATCTTTATTAGATACAACATGGCTTAGTGCTGAGAGACTCTTGGGTGCACCTGAGCGCCCCTGAGCAGGAGAGATGATGCCCAGAGGGAGCCTGGGTTGGGTGGGGGGGGGGGGGGGGGGGGGAGGAGGAAGGGTGTGCATTGCCTTGTCCCCTTGTTGCAAGTCTTGTGGTGGGTTAGAGTCTAGGGGAGCAATCTTGTTACACACAAAAAAATTTAACTTCAGGGTCCTGGGCCTCTCCCTTGGAGGGTCTGCAGTGCATACAGAAGAATGGCCATTCCCATGAAGATCGAGCCTGGTTCTGTGTGACCTTGAATCTTGAACATAAAGGAATCTTGATGTAGTGTGAAAGGAGTATTGGTGTCCCACTCTGGTTGGCTCTTCGAGCTTGGCTTATTTCACTCAATATGATGATCTCTAATTTGTTTTCCTATAAATAATTCCTTTTTCCTCGTGGTGTAGTAATATTACATTAATATATATATATATATATATATATATATATAATTTCCTTATTCACAAATCAGTTTTAGGCACCTAGGCTAATTCTACACCTTGGCTATATTGAACAGAGCTATAGTAAACATGGGTATGCAGGTATATTGTACGTTGATTTAGATTCCTTCAGATATAAGTCCAATGGTGATTTAGGAAGGTCAGAGGGTAGGTCTGTTTTAAGTCTTTTGAGAAACCACATGTTGACTTCCATAGAGATTATACCAGTTTACATTATCACCAGCAGGGTATAAAGGTTCCTTTTCTTCAAAGGAGCATTTATTGTTTGTTTTCTGGGTGATTGCCAGTCTCACTGGGATGAAGTGGAATCTTAGTATAGTTTGAATTGTATTTCCTTTATGGCTAAGGATGTTGAAAACTTCTTCATGTGTTTATTAGCTATTTATATTTCTTCTAAGAACTATTTGTTAAATTTGTTTACCCATATATTAAGCTATTAATTGGATTATTCATTCTTGTGATGTTTAATTTTTTAACTATTTGCACGTTTTGCTCTGTGTGTGTGTGTGTGTGTGTGTGTGTGTGTGTGTGTGTACCAGTTTTGGGGCTTAACCTTAGGTCCTTGTACTCTCCCTTGACTTTTTTACTCAAGGTTGTCATGTAACCACTTGAACCATACTTTTCCTTCCTCTTTGTGTATTCTGAGTATTAATTCTTTTTTTTTTGGTCGGTCCTGGGGCTTGAACTCAGTGCCTTGGTGCTATCTCTAAGCTTCTTTGTCCTCAAGGCTAGTGCTCTACCGCTTGAGCCACAGCACCACTTCCAGTTTTCTCTAAGTAGTTTATTGGAGATAAGAGTCTCACAGGCTTTCCTGCCCAGGCTGGCTACAAACCGTGATGCTCAGATCTCAGCCTCCTGAGTAGCTAGGATTACAGATGTGAACCACCAGCCCCCATTTCTTTAATTCTTTATCTATTGAGTAGCTAGCAAAGATATCATTCCATTGGTTATCTCTTGATTCTCATAATTGTTTCTTTGGCTGTGCAGAAACTTTTTATCTAGGTACATTCCCATTTGTCTATGCTCACTCTTATTTCTTGAGCAATTGGAGTCCTGTTGGGCAAACAATCACATTTGTCTGTACCTTCCAGACTTTTCCCTATGTGTTAATGTAACCCTTGCAAAGTTTCCTGCTTCACATTAAGTAGATCTCATAGAATAGCTGCAGAATATTCTTGAATTTGGATGCAGCAGAATTGACTCAGCCAGCCATGTTCAGTAAATGCCTATTGCTTACATCTACGCTCCCTGATACCTATCTTTCTGTAGAACAGAATCCCAAAGCCCAGTTGCTGAGTAAAAAATGCACTTTGTATGCTAACATCCCCTGACAGGTTAACTTCTCAAACAGTTACAGTCATTCACAGTTTCACCAGTGACGTAGAGAATTCTTGTTTCTCCACACCCTTTAAGCCCTGGCTATTATTATGTCATAGGGCTCCGCTGCCCTCACCACGATGATAAATAAGAGAGGAGGAGGAGAAGGAGGAGGGAGAGGAGGGGGAGGAGGGGGGAGGAGGAGGGGGAGGAGGAGGAAATAAGCCATGTACTGGTGGCTCATACCCAGGAGGCTGAGATCAGAGGATTGTGATTCGAAGCCAACCCAAGCAAGAAAAACTGTGAAGCTCTTATCTCCAAAAAATTATTCAGAAAAAGCTGGATGTAGCATTGTGGCACAAGTGGTAGAGTGCTAGCCTTAGAGAAAAAGAATCTCAGAGACAGCACCCAGGCCCTAAATTTAAGCCCCAGGACTGGCACAAAAAAAAAAGAGAGAGAGAGAGATCATCAATGACAACAACAGAATTAAAATAACACTAAACTTATTATTAGTCTGGTCACTACTAGATTATCTTCTCAAATGTTTGTTTCTTCTTTTTGTTTCCTTCTCTAAAGAATGCCCGTGTTCGTAGCTCTTACCATCTCGGTCATCCAGCAGTTTCCCTTTTCATTTTTAGTTTGCAGAAGATCTTTGCATATCAAAAGCATTAACCATGGGAGTCTGTTGCACGACCTTTGATTTACAAAGAGAAGAGGTTCCACAGAGGGAAAATCAGTTGCCCAAGGACACCACGATCCAGGTGTCAGAGCTCCACAGGATCCTGCTTCTAGAAAACCTGTACCGAGTTCCATCCTACCTCACTCCAGAGCACAGAACCTTGTGATCAATTTTCTGCAAATTACTGAAACACATTTTCTCAGAGTACAGTTTAAAGACTCCATCAGAATCAGCTGATGGTTGCTAAGATTCAGATTCTGGGTCCACACTCCTAATGATTGAGGGAGAATCTCTAGAAGTACAAGTCAAGGAATCTGTCTCTAAAGAGAGGTGGTTGTTGTTGCTTTTAACCTTTTATCACTAAAATTGGAGAACTATTACCCTGGAAGCTCAGTCTCTGCACTGACTGCAAACGTGGGGGTGGAGGGGTGGGAACAGGGTGAATTCTACACCGCCACCAGCAGTCCAAGAAAGAGCCCTAAACACTGAAGTGTTGAAACAGAGCTAACCACTTGGGACCTGTTGGTTTAATGCCTCCCTTAAGCCATGATCAAGCTTTTGTGGCACGAGGGGTGAATCTAATATATCACTTTCTTGTTGGTATAAAGGTGTAAATGTCAATTTCTGTGTGTGTGTGTGTGTGTGTGTGTGTGTGTGTGTGTGTGTGTGTGTGTGTGTAGGTTTGACAAAGCACTTAGAGCAGCACCCATTTCAATCAGCCAAGCGGCCAGAGAGATCACAGGGCAGCACGTGTGCTATATCCTATCTGAGCTTTGGGGTGGATTTGAAAATTCCACTTTTAATTAAAATTGGCATTTCTGATGCTTTTGCTGGGGAATTGCAGGCCAGCTTAAGTCATCTGTGGGGGAGGTTGGAGAGGGCAAAGAGAAGGGCTTGTGTGTGCACAGGGGGTGCTTGTTTAAATAGCGAAGTAGAGAAAAGATAATGTAAAAACGCCTCTCTGTTTAGTTAAGAATTCCTCGGGAGACTCAGATAATTGCTGTTGAACTGTCCAGGGTGCTGACGGCTGGGCCAGAGGCTCTTTTGACTGTTGGCGAAGCCCTGGTGTAATGCCTGGTCTCTAGTCCTCGGTCCAAAGTTCACTCTCTCTCATGGGTTTATTTCTAGACAAATGACAGACACTGCCAGTTATTGTACTATCTTGTTATTCATTCAATCAATCACAAAAGTTAGCCATCACCTTCTATGACAATAGTGCTGTTGTCCTTCCTTCCTTCCTTCCTTCCTTCCTTCCTTCCTTCCTTCTTTCCTTCCTTCCTTCTTTCTCTCTCTTTTTGAAACAGGGTCTCACTATGTATTCTAGGGTGGCCTCAAACTCACTGTGCAGCTAAAGATGGCTTCAAACAGGCTGACATCCTGCCCCTATCTCCTAAGTGCTAGGATTACAGGTGTGCACCACCATGTTTGGTTAGATAAAACATTTTTAAACATGCTAGATAAAACATTTTTAAACACAGAAAATAAGACCCCCCAAACATAAACATAGATAGTTATTAAGTCTCAAAAGAAAAATACTTTTTAAAGCCTGGAAATAATTTTTCTGGAGGAACAATAAAAACAATCTTGAGGGGGCTGGGAAGGTGGCTCAGTGGTAGAGCGCTTGCCTTGCATGCATGAGGCCCTGGGTTCGATTCCTTAGCACCACATAAGCAGAAAAAAAAGCTGGAAGTGGTGCTGTGGCCCAAGTGGTAGAGTGCTAAGCTGGAAGTGGTGCTGTGGCCCAAGTGGTAGAGTGCTAGCCTTGAGCTAAAGAGCTGAGGGACAGCGCCCAGGCCCAGAGTTCAGGCCCCACGACTGGATCAAAAAAAAACAATCTTGAACTCTGGACACTGTCCTTGAGCCTCTTGTGTCCAAGGCAAGTGCTCTACCACTTGAGCCACAGCGCCACTTCTGGATTTTTCTGAGTAGTTAATTAGAGATAAGAGTCTCATGGACTTTTCTGCCTAAGCTGGCTTCAAACCACGGTCCTCAAATCTCAGCCTCCAGAGTAGCTAGGATTATAATAAGCATGAGCCACCGATGCCCAGCTTTCTTTTCTTTATTCATACTCCCAGTACTTGAAATATTTCCTTACATTGGCACCCCCCCAAAAAATAGAATATGTAACCAAGACTTCAAGTCATCTGTGGGGGAGGTTGGAGAGGGCAAAGAGAAGGGCTTGTGTGTGCACAGGGGGGTGCTTGTTTAAATAGCGAAGTAGAGAAAAGATAATGTAAAAACGCCTCTCTATTTAGCTCTGTCCATGGTGCTGACATACTTTTTTCTTTCGTTCAGTGGGAGAAGAGAAGGATATACAAATGAAAGACCACGCAGTGGAGTGAGGACTCTGGGAACATTTCTCAATTTGTAAAGGACTAGCACTCCAACAGTAAATAGTAGATACTTGCCTAGAAACTCTGCCAGATTTTATATTATTGAAATAGACAGATGGTCCCACATGACAAAGTGTAACTCATCTATATCTTGGAGTATTAGTGGCTTGGCTTCAAATATTAAATCTACCAAGTACTTATTGCATGATGTTGTATGATCTTAGAGAAAACCACTTCTGAGTTTACTCTCTTCCTATGTAAAATGGCAATGCTCATCATTTCATGGTTGAAAGGCTGTTGGAGAGACTAAATGAGGTACTGCCTGTAGTGCTTGATACATGATACCACTTCTTTCAGTGCTACTTACTATGAGTGGTATCACTTATTAGCCACAAGTTCCAGAATGGGTCCCTCTGTGTATGTATGCCACTGTCATGGGATTCCCAAGGAAGTTTCTTTTTGAGGAAAGCTGGGCAGACTTTATACAACCTGGGTCAAAACAATTGCTCCCATCACAGACCCAGAGAAACCCCAGAGTCTGTGTAGCCTTATTCCCCCACACACAAGCTTATGCTAATCCATTCTCAGGCAGCACGCAGGCAGGGAAGGAGGCTGTGCAGGATTGGGAAGATGAAGAAATTGAGAATCTGGCACAAGAGCTCATTGATTCCCTCTCCCCAAGGGCCAGCTCAGGCAGCTGGGAAAAGCCTGTCATTAACTCTCTTTATTATCTGTGTTTTCTGCCTCACTGGTTTGTCTGAGGAGGTAAGTGGCACAGACTTTGCTTCTGGAGATGGGAGGAGCCAGAATCATGGAGAATATTGAGTGTCCAGAAGTTGTGCAAGGGGAAGCTGGTATGATCGTGATGGGTGGAGAGGGACTTAGTCCCAGGATAGATGTCCCATCTATGGTCATTTCTAATCAGTGATGATATCTGAGCCTGGCATCTCCGACTACCACTGCCATTTGGAGGCTCAGCCTATGCTTTGTGCGAGACTCATACAGCTTAATCTCTGCACTAAAAAAAAAGAATCTAAGATGGGCACTGATGTCTCACACCTGTAATCCTAGCTACTCAGGAGGCTGAGATCTGAGGCTTGCAGCTCAAAGCCAGCCTGGGTAGGAGAGCCAGTGAAACTCTTATCTCCAATAAACTACTCAGAAAAAGCCAGAAGTAGCACTGTAGATCAAGTGGTAGAGTGCTAGCCTTGAGCAAAAGAAGCTCAGGGACAGTGCCCAGGATCTATGTTCAAGGCTCAGGAATGGCACAAAAATGTGTCTATTTTGGCATTGCCCACAAAGGTAGGGACAGGGTGGCATGGACTGTGCTTGTAGAGAGATCTTGGACTTTACACCTCAATCTCCTGATCTTTAAAAGAAAGATGTCTTTGGTCCTAAGCTGGGGATGCAGCTCAGTGGTGGAGTGTTTGCTTAATATGTGCAAAAACTTGGGTTTGATCCTTAGCACTACAAAAAAATGCAGATGAAGTTGCATATGATGTGTATGTGCATGTATGTGTGTGTGCATACATACATGTGCATGCATGGGCACCCTGATACTGGGGCTTGAACTCATAGCCTGAGTGCTGTCCATTAGCTTTTTCACTCAGAGCCATGGCTTCCCTTCTGACTTCTTGCTGGTTAATTAGAGATAAGAGTGTCATGGACTTTCCTGCCCAGGATGACTTTGAATCACGATACTCACATCTCAGCCTCCTGGGTACCTGGGATGATGGTTGTGAGCCACCATTGTTTCCCTTGTACTATGAAAGATATGCTCCTCAAGGTTAGTGGCTGGGTCAGGTGAGTGGCAGGCATGGTACATCAAGTGCTTGTTTTCTTACTGCCAGCTCCTCCAAGTCCCTTAGCAGCTGGAAAGTGAGGCAGGCACTTCAGATGGGCAAAGCCTTATACTAAAATGTTCTTTCTTTTCAGCTGAAATGCTGTAATCCAAGCTGAGCAAACCCCAAAGTGTTTCTGTCCAACGGTTTAACCTTTGGAACATGTGCTCTGTGAATTTGCCCTAAGCACACCCCCAAAATGAGTCTGTGGTCTTTCTTTCTTGAATTATGTTCTTAAATAGAGAATGCTCAGGTATATGACTTCTTATATGGATACATAAGACACCCCCCCAAAAATCCTCTTACCTGCACATAGGACATTGCTTTGGAAATAACTCCCTGTTGCTGCTAATAAATCTCCACCCTTCTTCCTTGTCTGTGATTATTTTAGCTTTGCAAAGCAAAGATGTGAACCCACTGCATTTAGTTTCACCTTCTTTGGATGCTGTGCAATGTCTAATTTACCTCTCCACAGTCCTTCCGTATCCAAGATCATGAGGACCTCTAGTCTCACTCACCCTGTCTTAGCCAAATAGTCCGTCTTCTTCAATCACTGGGCAAGCTGGCAAGTAGAACCTCACAAATACTACATCAGACCTTGGCCTGGAGAGGAACTCACCCCTACTTCCTTTTTCATATCCTCCCCTTTCCTTCCTACCTATCCTCCCCTTTCCTTCCTACTTCCCTTCCTCCTTCCTTCCCTCTTTCCCTCCCTGCCTTTGCAAAGCCTTGTAGCTCTGTCCATGGTGCTGACATACTTTGTTTTTTCGTTCAGTGGGAGAAGAGAACGATATACAAATGAAAGACCACGCAGCGGAGTGAGGACTCTGGGAACATTTCTCAAATGAAGCTCTGTGTCTCTGATGTGTCCAGGGCATCACAGTAACCCCACAGATGCTGGCCTGGCTACGAGATGGCCACCTGGTCATTACCCCTCTCTAATCAGCCATTGACTTTAGAGCCCCCCCCCACCTACTCAGCATTGACAGCAAATGCCTTATCTAGGTGCCCCAAGGACTTGTGAGTTCAGTGATGGCCCCCTAGGGACCAGAACCATGGAATCCAAGCAGAGTACACAGGCTGGCGATAAGGCCTAGAACAGATTCCCGTTGGCGCTCCGGTACTGTACAGCAGAAATCAACAGCCCTGCAGCCTTGCTGATGGAAGGCACGGGTGATAACAATTCCTTGTTATCCACAGCCTTAGAGGACAGGCTGCCACTGGCTTCCAGAGATAAGGGAACAAAGAGCTACCCCTCTACCCAGGGAAGGACTGGCTCTGAGCCTACAGGATATAGCAGCAGGAGCTGAGGCTGATCTCTGACCCTTTCTGCCTCTCCAGGACCCCTCTTCCTCCCTGAGGGCCTCCAGAACTCCCCCTGGCCACCCAGTGACCCCTGTCTCTATTGTGCAGCCAATGTTCTGACCTTGGATCTCTGGAATTAACCATGTTCTCTCCAGAGCACGGGTGTTAATGGATGATAACAGACAAGAAGTTCCATTCCTACCCTCTTGTCCAGAGAGGCTGCAGGGAGGGTGGAGAGAGGTGGGCAGAGCTTCCTCTGCTCTCTTCAGGCAGTAGACTCAGCCTTTACACACACACACTCTCTCCAGAATTGGGAGGGTGAGCATTTTGGGGGGTCTTCTCATGACACCTTTATGAAAGTAGGCTGCAGACCTCACACTTGAACTCTAGTCCTGCGGCCCTTCTCCTCCCCTGAAGCTCCAGCTTGGCCCCTACCCCCACTGGGGCACACTCCTCTCCTTTCTGATCAGTCAGAGTATGGTGTTAGGATGCCTGGGTTCTAATCCTTTCCCTGGTCGAAGCTGGTTGAGTGACTTAAGGATCATAGAAAAAGTCACCTTTACTATCTGGTTTTCAGCTGCACCAACTTAAATGAGTTTCTAATGTCTATGAGACCAGACAGGGGGTGTGAATCCAGTGAGCTAAAGAGATAAATGAAGGGAGAGAGTACGAGTTCGCCTTCCTTCTGCTATTAGGGATCAGAGCAAGAACTTCATCTAGGTCTTGTCCCAGGTCCTGCCTCCCGTTCCCCTTTGATTTTCTTCCTGCCCCTCTACTTGTGGCTGCTTTGTTGGTGAAGTAGCAATCAGGTCTTATGGACTTTACTGCCCAGGCTGGCTTTGAACTGCGACCCTCAGATCTCAGCCTCCTGAGTAGCTAGGGTTACAGGCGTGAGCCACCGGTGCTTGGCTTGGGTATGTGCTCTTAATCACCACACTGATCACCAGCAGAAAGGACAGGTTGGCAAGTGGGCATCCTTACAGAGGAATTTAGCAGAGGGCAGCAAAGGAAGAGCTGGAGGAAAAAATGAGAAGAGGCAAGCAGAGAGATAGAAAAGGCAGCGGGAAACAGATACCGGCTGGGAGTTACACATTGGAGGAGAGCATTTTCAGCAGGGCAGTGCAGGCCACAAAGTGGCTGAGGGTGGCATGTGGCAACCTGATTACAGCGGGATGGAGGAGGATGGGCAGTATGGCCACAGGAGTAGACCACTCTTAGGAAGTGCAGGCCGTGGGGGAGGGAGGGGAGATTGGGAGGAGGACCATCTCAGCAGGACAGGAACAGGACAGAACCGTTTCCAGCCTGAGCCCTGGCCTCCCAATCCAGGCCAAGCCAAGCAGAGTCTGCCTGGCAACGGCTTCTTCTCACTCTCAGTGGGAAACCCCAACCCCGTAAGTGCCAAGCGAGGCCTGAAGGCACAAATATTTATTCGGCATCTGCCCTTCTTGTTCAAATAGGGCATTCACTTTGGGGATGGAGGCAGGCTCAGCAGCCGGGAAATAAGAAATCAGCAAGGGTAGAAGAGTATAAAAGAGGAGCGATTATTGCTCTTGGGGTCTGCTCCTGAATCTTCCAGATTCCTCAGCTTCAGGAATCCATCAGCTCAGGAAAGCAGCTCAACAATACCCCAGCTCCTTTATGAGACATCTATTCAAACAAAAGCAGCCTCTCCCCTCCATCAGGCTCCTGGGCCCACCCTGCACTGGGTGGCTGCATCAGTGACTTGAGCCCTGAGAGTTACAGACTCTCCATACTCTTGACTGGAAGACTGGGCACTGCTTGTTAAGAGAATGTGTTGTCGTGCTATGAGCATGACCATGCCTTGGTGGTGTTCTGGGACGATCATCTGTATGAGTTTCTTTGCTTTGCTTTGCTTTAAATGTGTGGGTTTCTTTACAAAAGTGAGTGCTGGTGTGGGCTGTGTGTGTGTGTCTGTGCATGCGTGTGTGTGCACGCACATGTGCAACACTGTCCTGCTATGTCACTGAACTGTGTAGCGTGAGACTGTATCACTGTATTATATGAACATATGGCTAGCATGCTATGTTGTCCTAATAGTCTTTCTTTCCATGCTGTGACCATTTGTGTGCCTGCTGAGATGGTACATTACTGTGTGTGGTTTGGCAGTTTCCTATGAGACAGCTAGCTCGTGTGTGTGTGTGTGTGTGTGTGTGCGCGCACACACACACACATGCTCGTGCACATTGTAAAACTATCTCTGAAGTTGTGTGGTCCATCCAGGGACACAAAGGTCCCCCCCTCTGCAATGGCATGGCTGTTGGTATTCTGTGGGTTGTGATCCACACAGTGAAGGGAGGGGACACTGTGTGCTTAGTGAGACACCTTGTTGTCACTGCTCTTGTAACAGAAGAGCCTAAATATGGTTCCCTGCCTGGTGGGCCAGGGCTATACTGAGGAACATCGACTAGAAGTGTTGAACATGACTGTATGTGGGTAGGGTGGAGTACCACTTCTCAACTCTTGGATAGAGCCCTGAATCCTACAAAGGACCCATCCATAGTGGGGAAGATGGCCATTAGGCAGCTGATCCAGTAGCTGGAGGAAAGACAGGTGCCTGAAAGAAATTGAGGTGCATCCATGATAACCAATCCCAGGGAGGGCCTGCAGGTGCCAGAACTGACCCACCTACACCGACTGCCACACCATGCAGGGGGTTGCACTAGCAACTTCCACTTCTACAGAAGCACCTGGGATGTTGGCTTGAATGCATATTTCTAGGCCTTTTACCAAAGGTTTGATTTAGCAGGGGTTGGGGCCGGCCCCTGGCATCTACATTTCCAACCAGAATCCTAGGTAGCTGGGGGACCATACTTTAAGCAACACTGGCTGAGCTGGCGGCTTATGCCTGTAATCCTACCTACTCAGGAGGCTGAGATCTGAGGATTGCAGTTTGGAGCCAGCCCAGGAAGGAAAGTCCCTGTGAGACTCTTATCTCCAATTAACCACTCCAAAACCTGGAAGCAGAGCTGTGACTCAAAGTGGTAGAGTGGTAGAGCATTAGCCTTGAACAAAAGAGCTCAGGGGCAGTGCCCAGGCCCTGAGTTCAAGCCCAGCACTGGCAAAAAGGAAGAATGAAAAAAAGGGAAGGAAGAAAGAAAGGAAAAGAAAGAGAGAGAGGGAAACAAAGAAAAAAGAAAGAAGGAACGCCGAGTTTCAAGAACCTCTAGGATAGGCGCTGTGCACAGGAAGCGCACTGCAAGAGGCTAGAAGTAAAGAAGAGAGTGAAAGAGCAAAGGAAGCAAAGATGGAGAAGGGAGATGTTGGGATGTAACCAGTGCTGTGGCCATGCGACCTAACCCCTCACCACTCCATGGTGTGCCGGACTCTCCCAGTCCCTGAGGACTCTCATTCTTTGGCCTATGAGATAGATAAAGGTGTCTGGGAATTATTTCCTGGGAGCAGCCCTTGGCCAATGGTGAATGTGGGTAGAGAGCAACCTCAGCTCCATCATTCCTCTGGTTTTGTGCTGTCTTCCAGAGGTCCCCAGTGGAAAGGGGCCCTAACTGCCCACCAGAAATGATCAGTAGTCCCTCTGTCATTAGTTTAAGTGCCTCTCTTCCCTTCCCTGTTCTCTCTCCTCCTCCTCCTATTTCTTCCTCCTTCTTCCTTCCTCCTCCTTTCCTTCCTCCTGCTCCTCCTCCTCCTCCTCTTCCTCTACCTCCTCCTCCTCCTCTTCCTCTTTTTCCTCCTCCTCCTCTACCTCCTCATCTTCCTCTTCCTCCCTTTTCTCCTTCTTCTTGTGCTGGTCTTCAGGTTTGAACTTAGGACTTGGGCATGGTCCCTGAGCTTTTTTTTGCTCAAGACTAGTGCTTTACCACTTGAGCCCACAGATCCACTTCTAGCTTTTTGGTGCTTCCTTAGAGATGAGAGTCTCATAGACTTTCCTGCCCAGGCTAGCTTCACATCACAGTCCTCAGATCTCAGCCTCCCGAGCAGCTAGGATTACAGGCATGGGCCACCAGTGCCTGACTTCTTTCTAGAATTAAAAAAAATGACCTGTCAAACAAAATACTGGCGTTTCCATTGTTGTATCAGAGTTGATTTCTTTGGACTCCTATCCTGAGACAAAAACTCCTCAGTCTGGAGAATAAAGGGGGGCTGGGTGGAGCTGCCCAGCAGAAAGAATGTCTGTGAGTGCGAGTGCTAGACCCCTTCCCACATTGAGTATTTGAGATCTCCCCCTCCTGAGAGCATAAGAAGTAGTGATAGTGATGTTTCTCTCCACATACCTACTGCCTCTCTGGTCTCAGAGGTGTCTGATCCATTTGATGGGTCCTTCTGAGGAGACCATGTTCACAGCATTGTTCTTGAGGACATGAGCTATCGCCCCCCTCTTCCCAAAGACCCCTGCCAAGGCCACACTTGCAGCCTGGGGAGGCAGCTTCAGGCCTGGGAGACTTGGCTCCAACTCCAGTAGCTCCAGTGCTGGAGGCTTTCCTCTTCCCAGCTCCATCTAGACAGAATTCCTCCACTCAGGCTGTCTGGAAGCAACGTGGACACAATCAGATGTTGTAGGTCTCCAGTAAAACCAGCTTTTCTCCCTAGGGCAGCCCTGCCATCTGTGCTGCAGTTTCCTGCAGGAATGTACTGAATGAAAAAATGACTTCTGTTCAACGGGACCCAGATGCTCCGAGGCTGGTCAAGCCATTGTAAGTAGACTTCAGGTTTTGTCCTGAGGTCATTTTGTGACAGCCTTTTCCCCAAGCTCTGGGTCTCCCCCATGAATTCCCGGATCTCCACAGAGCAGCAAACATGCTCCATTTCAGACGTTACCCTTGATGAACGGATGGCTGCCCAGGGTACCATGGTAAGGAGGATTCTGAAGCTGTCTGGGTCACAAGGTAGGGTTGCATAATGGCTTGGTGATGGCCCTGGGCCTGAACAATGGAGCAGGGCATGGTGGCAGGATGTTGAAGGACCACCCTACATTCCCTCCATCACCCCTGAGCTCCTCTCAGTTTGGTGAGTAGGCCTAGGGCCTGCTGGCAACAGCCCATCTCAAGGAGCCGATTTGCTTCTTTTCAGCCTGAGGTGTCCATCTCCAATTCCCTCACAGGACAGCCCAAAAGTACCAGGAGTGGCATCTGAGGAAAACCTGAAGGAGAGGAAGGAGGAGTGAACCTTCTGGTCACTAGAGGGCCAGGACATTAGAAGTCATGTAACAGCTGGTACCACTTCCTGGAGCGGGAAAGAAATGGAGTGGCAAGAAGCAGCACATTGGGTGTGAAGAGGCAGAGAGGAAGTGACGTCAGAACAGAGGAGGAAGTTACATCCCCAGGTCCACTGGCAGGTCTCTGCCATGGCTGTGAATGAGATGCGCGCCACCAGGGGTGTCAGCTGAGGGGGCAGGATCTGACTTAGATCATGCCACTGTGGCTTCTGTAGAAGGTAGAGACTGCAGGAAATACAAGAGCAAAAGCAGTCAGTTCAGATGAGAAGTCTGGGCAAGAATACAACTGAAAGCTGGGCAAAGCACTTGCCTAGCATGCAAGAGGTCCTGAGTTCAGTTCCCAGCAACACACACACACACACACACACACACACACACACACACACACACTGCGTGAGAAAGTTGGTGCTAGTGACACAAAATGGGTAGAAGCACTACAAAAGACTGAACTCTACAGATTCTTAACCCAAACCATAATCTCTAAGATGAAGGTGGAAGATGGGAATCCAGCCAGCCAGCAAACCATAAGTGGCGGAGTCAATGGGAGTGAATGGAGTACCACCCAGGCCAAAGGAACTCAACTTCAGAACCCCAGGCCCAGATTCCTTCAACTGTCCCCTTTGAGTATTCTACCAGCTCTCTGTCTAGGATCACTCCAGATGATAAGAGCGGTAGCAGCTTCTTGGAGCCCTTTAATAAATCCAGGCTGACCCCTGTGTGTTGATGCAGGAAGGACTCATGAGCTCTTCCTTTGATTGGGTAAACTCACTCTTGTTGGCTTCTAGTTTGAGGTCTCACATTTGCTTATAAAACCAGAGGTGTCACTTAGTTCTGAGCATCCATTCACCTCCAACTCAAGAGGGGTGAAAACAACAAGACCCATGCATGGCTTCTCCTCCTGCATTCAGGGCAGACATTACTAATTCATTGTGATAATCCTTCCCTCTGAGTATTCTCATTTGCCCTCAGAATCCAGGGCTCTTATGCTGCTAGATTAATCAAATATCTTTAGGTTGAAATGATAGTGAGGATGAGGATGATGATCATGATGATGGAAATAAAGATGATGACTGTGTTTGTAGATATGCTGGGTTTGAGACTTGCAAAGTACCATCTGTATCCCTCCACAGCTTATCCATTGGACACAGGCATTGTATCGTTCAGAATTTTTAAACTTGAAAGGAACACACTTTTTTCCCCCCTCAATCATGCTAGAGGGGAAAAAAAGTCCCATTGATGGCTAAACTGGAGTCACATCTCTGTCATGGGTCACGGGTTGGCCCCACCCATACCACATATACCTACATACTGTGATTTATTTCCCTATATAAAAACTATGATAAAAATTGGACTTATAAATTAGGCCTGGTAAGGGATGCCTTATCATTACTGTGATACCACTGTGCTATAATAAAAGGTATGGGAATGTGGTTTCCCCTCTTCTGACAGAGTCACAAACAAATACTACACCCAGCTTCCAGTTAGCAGTAGGTAATAACTGCAACCCCAGAAAGGAAAGTCTCAGGTAAGTTGGGGATGAGGGGGGAGCTATTGCCTTGCTTTCCCCATTTAACAAAGAGGGAGTAGCTGTCCAGAGAAGGCTGGTACTAACCTTGGCACACAACTGTGTAGGTGAAAACCAGGACTGAAATCCATAGCCCTGTGCAATGTGTACTCAGCATTGAGCTCTGTTGGTGAGGCTAAGGCAGAAAGCCACCCTGTCTGCCTTCAAGACAGCGCCAAGTCAGAGCCCTCGGGGGGAGACCATGCTTCCACGATGCTGGCTGGCGAGAACTTGAGTCTCTTCATCAAAGTAGGCAGATGTGGCCAGCTGACTGCTGCCTGGGTCCCTCCCCGCCTGATTGTGGATTCAGAAGGGCCCCTTCCCTCCCAGGCTCAGGCAGGAGCTGTCCAGCATCCCTCCACTAGACAACAGCAGGAGTCCAAATAGGCAATTAATTACTGCCTGCCGGCCTCCGCTCCCCTTCTCCTCTGCTCAGCCGAGTGTGTAATGGAAACCCGACCACAACACACTCCCTTGCCCAGAGGGAGCCTGGCATGCCAGCAGAGGACTGGCTCCAGGGAGGGGGGAGGGGGACGTGGAGGTGAGTTTATTAAAACAATGAGCTTTCCCTGACCCATCTCCCCTGACCCCTTTACCTTTTTCCTGCCTCTTCCACTGCAAGACACTGTCTCCTCAAGGCCCTGCCTCTAAGTGACTCTTCCCAGTGGCCTAAATCTAGTAGCATTGTTGATATGATTCTCAGATAATATTAACAGCAGTGCAGTAGGCAGTGTCCCACACACTTTATAAGCATTGTCTCTTTAAATCCTCAAATCAGTTGTGTGTGTATGTGTGTGTGTATTTGTATACATGTGCAAGTACTGGGGCTTGAATTTAATGCCACACACACACACACACACACACACACACACACACACACACGTTCCAGTCCTAGGGCTTGAACTTGGGGCTTGGATGCAGTCTCTGGGATTCTTTGACTTAAGGCTACCTCTCTACCTCTTGAGTGACAGCTTCCCTCTGGCATTTTTGGTGGTTAATTGGCGATAAGAGTCTCTCAGACTGTCCTGTCCGGGCTGGCTTCAAAACACCATCCTCAGATCTCAGTCTCCGGATTAGCTAGGATAACAAGCATGCACTGTCACCCATACACTCTTGCTTGGCTTTTCACACAAGGGTAGCACTCTACTACTTGAGCCACAGCTCCACTTGCAGCTTGATGCTGGTTAATTGGAGGCAAGAATTGCATGGATTTCTTGCAAGGGGCTAGCTTCAAACCAAGGTCTTCCTATCTCAGCCGCCTGAGTAGCTAGGAGGACTTCCATGAGCCCCTGGAGCCCAACTCAAATCAATCCTTTGATATAACTTTGAAGCCTATTTTCCTGATGAAAACTGTTGAGGCCCAGGGAGGAGGAATAGGCTGTAAGGGAATAGTATTATAAAGTGGTTTGAGGACAGACTCTGGAAGCAAACAGAGCCATTTATATCACTTACTAATTACTTGTCTTGGGCAATTACTTCTTTATATCTTAGTTTCCTCATCTGCAAAGTGGGGGTGATGGGCACCCTCCTCAAAGAGTTTCAAGGACATCATTTATTTCAGAACACCAACAAATAGAGGGTGGTGTGTCTTTTTTTTAGGGTGGTGTGTCTTTAGAGGGAAGATGCTATTACAGCCTTGTTCTAACATAGCATTAAGATTCTGATTGTCTTAGGCACGTCATAAGTTCGTACCATTTTCCCCCAATGCATGCAGCAAACATCAAGTCACTAAGAAAGTTTTTCTTCACAAAATTTCAGGCACCTTCTGAAATCTCTTGCTCTGCCACCTAACCAATCCCATTGGCTATTGTTTTCCATTCTGTGGATTAAGAACATAATGGTAATTTGGGGTTTGTTTTCAAGAGAGTCATGTAAATGTTGATAGTAAATCACTTTCATAAAACTTAAGGCACACTTTCCTGCTAAAAGTGTGCTGAAAGTGAACTATACAACTCGTGCATAGAGATGGGAGGGAGGGACTGGGAGAGAATAAGGGAACAGAAGACACTCTACAAAAGGAAATGCACTCATTTACCTAACTCATGTAATTGTAATCCTACTGTACATCACCTCTATAAGAACAACAAAATAAATTAATGTTAAAAAGTCTTCCAAACAAGTTGAAAACCACTGCCTCTGACAGGAGAAATGGATCCCTCTGGCAGACAAGCAAGTATAGGGTCCTGGGATGGGAAGGGGAAGAAAAGAGGAAACTGTTCAAATCGATGATATGCAAAACAGAAGGCACAGATCCCAAAGCCAGCTAGGTCTCCCCTCCCTGATTCACAGCTATGCTTTGTTTGCTCCACCCTAGGAACCTTGAGGAAGGGACTAAGCTAATTCATTTCTGCAGCTCAGCACCAGGCACAGAGTCCAGCACAGAGCCTGAATGAGAGAATGCTGACTGGCTGATGACTGACTGACTGATAGATCTACCTGGAGGTGTGCGCTGTAGTAAGTATAAAGCTTAAAGAAAAAGAGGGCTGGGTGCAGGTGGCTCATGCCTATAAACCTAACCACTCAGGAAGCTGAGATCCAAGGATTGCAGTTCAAAGTCAGCCGAAGCAGGAAAGTCCATGAGATTTTTGGGGGGGCAGGCGGAGGGGTCAGTTGTGGGGCTTGAACTCTGGGTTTGGGCACTGTCCCTGCACTCTTCAGCTCAAGGCTAACAATCTACCACTCGAGCCACAGAGCCACTTGTGGGATTTTTTTTTTTGGTGGTTAATTGGAGATAAGAGTCACAGATTCTCCTGCCCAGACTGGCTTTGAACCATGATCCTCAAATCTCAGCCTCCTGAATAGTAGCTAGGATTACAGGGGTGAGCCACTGGTGCTCTACAGTCATGAGATTCTTATCTCCAGTTAACTAACAAGAATCTGGGAATGGAACTGTGATTCAAGGTGGTAAATTGCTAGCTTTGAGCACAAAAGCTCAGGGACAGTGCCAAGCCCTCAGTTCAAGCCACAGGACTAGCACAAGAAGGGAAAGAGGGAAGAGGTGTAGGGAGGGGGAGAGAGGGAGGGAAAGGGAGAAGTTGAGACCACTGTCTGTTCTCATCTTGAAAATGTTGAATAGGGGCTGAGACTGTGCCTAGAATGCATGAAGCCCTGGGTTCAAGGCCTCAGTACCACATAAACAGAAAAAGCGGGGAGTGGTGCTGTGGCTCAAGTGGTAGAGCGCTAGCCTTGATCAAAAGAAGTTCAGGGAGAGTGCCCAGGCCCTGAGTTCAAGTCCCAGGACTGGCAAAAAAATGCTGAATAGGGGTTAGAGTTTTTAGTTCAGTGAAACTGCTTGCCTAGTAAGTGCAAGGCCCTGAGTTTAGTCCCCAGAACCTCTAAAGAAAGAAAAAGAGCAATGAATTTGTCTGTCCATGTTTGTTATATAGGTAAATGGGAGGTTGCCTAGAAAACCAGTCACAGTAGTTAAAGGAGAAATAGATACACAAACATGCCCATATCTATTTATTTGCAAATAAACTGAGAAAAGGGAAAAACAGGAAACTTCAGATCCAAGAAAATGCCATGTAAGAGTCTTCCCTTGCAAAGAAAAGAAAGAATTAGAGACGTGGCTCAAGTGGTACAGTGCTAGCCAGTGAGCAAAAGGGGCCCCAGGTACTGAGTTAGAGTCCTGGTCTTAGACCTAGAAAAAGAAAAAGAGAGTCTTCCCCTTAATCAATACCTAAGGAAGGGAGAGGAGAGGAAGGAAGGGAAATGGAGGGAGAGGATGAATGCCTAGTTAATACTTGATTGTAGGTCATCTCCTTAAGGACTCGGGGTGTAATTACGGGCTGGAGATCTCCACATCTATTGATCTTATACCAGAAAGCATTAGAGGGATTCCCAGGAGCCTGGAGCTTTCCAAAATCATTTCCCTAAACTCCACATCTCTCTTGTTGGAAGCCCATGGTCTCTGAGCACTGCCATAATGGTTGAAGGAGGCCAGTGGATAGTGGCTGCTGGGAACAGAGACATTAGGAGAGACTTTTCTCCTGGGGAGGGAGGCAGACTGGGAGCTCAGGAGGCAAAAAAGAAAAAAAAGATGCCCCTTTGTCCCTGTTTCATTGCACTATTCATATCTTCCTCTGTGGCAGGGAGAGCCACATGTCCTGATCTAACATCAGGTATAGAAGTGATCCACGTGGTCTTGAGGGGTATAGAGCACTAAGGGCTCCAAAGCTGAGTCCCAGCACTAAGACCTGGGAAAACAAGTAGAAGGCAGAGATCTTCAGCATGGCATCCAGGGCAGGGCCATGACATGCTCCTTTGGACTTATGCTAGTGGTTGAGGGTAAGACCTGAGGGATACTTAGCATACTGGCTAGAAAAGTAAGGCATCCACAAGCAGCCACAGAGATGACTATTGGTAAATGAGCACACAGATGAAAGAGTGGCTCAAGTGGTAGAGCACCTGCCTAGCAAGTGCAAGGCCCCGAGTTCAAACCTCAGTAATGTACGAACAAAAGAGCAGAGAGCCAGGTACTAATGATTCACACCTGTACTCTTAACTACTCCAGAAGCTGAGATCTGAAGATCATGGTTCCAAGCCAGCTAGGCAGGAAAGTCTGTGAGACTCTTCTATCCAATTAATCACAGAGAGAGAGGAGAGAGAAAGGGGGGGATTGGGGAAGGGGAGGGGGAGAGAAGAGGAGACCAGCTTGGGAGGCACAGAGGGGTCCCAAGACACCGAAGCAGAGGCTCAAATGCAGAGGCAGATCTTAATGTATACATTGGACAGCATGGAGTCTCCCTCCCATCTGGTCTTGGCCTGGCTATCTACCCTGTCACATGTCCACAGGCCTGTGCAGAGCCTCCTCCTTGGTGAACTCTGTGCTGGACACCAGGATACCACACATACCCATCATGCAGAGAGCTAAAGTGGGCAAAGCACAGGGAGAGAAGTAAAGAGGTAATATATCCAAGCAGGGGCCTGGGCATGAGTAGTCATAGTAGGGAGCATACATAAAGGATGGATTCAGTGTGAAGTCCTATAGATGCTTGACTTCCCTTGATCCTCTCTGCCACCTTGAGATGTGTGATTGTGCCCATTGAGTAGGTGAGGAAACTGAGGCTCAGTGGATAAAGTCTCCTGGCCACAAAGAGTGGATGGAGACTGGATCCAGTCTCCGGCTACTAAATTGTATCTTCTAAACAAAGGGTAGTCTAGGAGCAGGTCACCATAGTCAGAACTGAGTCTAGCTGAGTTGTGGCATGGAAGGCTGCGGTGGCAGACTGGGGTGAGGACCATGGGCTGGTGGGGTGAGGGGGTATTTGTACTTCATTGGAGAGCAGCTAGGTGACGGGGAAGGACAACTTGGCTTAGAAATTCCATGATGGATCTTCAGGGCCTCCCAGGCAGCTGCAGTGTCTGAGAGGCCAACCCCGGGGCCTGCAAGGTCACAGCTGCTGGGGGAGGGTGTGCAGGGAGTCCCATCCCCCACTTGGCACAGCTCCCCTGGAGACGGAGCTGGAGAGAAGTCGCTTGCCAGCCCAGGGACGCAGACCCTCTTGATCGGGAGTGAGGTACACTCTGGGATTCTCAGCCAATCACCCAGCCACCCTTAAATGAGCATTAATGAGTTCTGATTGCTCCTTTGTCACTGGGCTGCCTCTCAGAGTTTCTTGGTAAGAGGGAGCAGTAGGAATGCAGGGACCCATTTCCGGTGTTAGAATGAACACAGTGCAGTGGAGGCCGAGTGCTCTCAGAGAAAGGCACAGGCTGGTGGTGCTTTATCTAACCATAATTCATTGAACAAACATCCACCAAGCACCTACTGTGTGGCAGGCATGTGACAGGGGTCACCCCTCTTCCCCACCAATGGGAGGCAGGCCCGCCCCCCTCCTGAAGGTCACCATAGGCAAAAGTGGCTAAGCAGTAAGGATGCTTGGGAGGGAACAATGAGAGAGAGGGGTAGTCTGGACATACCAAGATCCTGGGGAGACCACACTCTGGAGATCTGAACAGACAGCTTTACCTCTGGCAGATGAGCCTCGAACCCACCCATGGTGTAATGAACACAAAGCAATGGCTCCCTCCTCCTCATCTTTTGGGTTCATTTTTTGTTTAGATTCCCACATGGACCCCTTTGAGGGGTGGTCCTCCCCATCCTCCTGCAGCGGAAGCACCGTTCTACCCCCATGTAATACATGCGCAAATTGAACCTCAGACACTTGGAGTCACCTGTCCAGGGTCACTCCACCAGCAGTGGCAGAGGTGATTGCAGAGCAGACCTCTGAACCAACATGTCCCCCAGCCATCATGGGGCGGGGAGAGGGGAAAGGTCCTCACTACTGACAGACAGTTGCTAGAACCACTTCAGCCTCTCACTGTAAACACCAAGTCCCTCCCCCCCCTCCTTTCCCCTTGTCTCCCTCCACCACCACCACCCGCCCTCCCCCCAATGGTCTAGCTGGGCTCAGAGCTATTAACCAGGTCACGTTGGCTTGTCCCAGTCCAATAGTTCCCTTAATTGCCTTTTTATAGCACGTCGTACAACTGTTCATTACGCTGTCATATTTCCCCTCGAAGGCATCAGTGGGGAAGCAGAGCTGAGGATGGAGACCCGTCCAGGTGGCTGGTGTGAAGATTATTTTCTACTTGGTCAGAATGAATTAAATGCACGCCTCTCACACTTGAGTAGCACACAAGTCACTTTGAAAGGGGGGAAGAAAAAGAATTCACGGCCCCCTCCCAACAACTGGTAGATGGTCTTTATTATAATTTTACTGAAATATGCACAAAGCATAAAGCCAGGTATAAGCTCCTCACCCTTTTAGCAATACCCAACTGGAAAGGCAAAGGCAATATGCTTCGGCAACACAGAACTATGAATTCAGAAATTTTTCAAAAGTGCCCAGTTATTTTCATGTGATGGATGGCATGTTGCTGAAATTAAATTGCCCTCTCCCAGTGAATACGCTTCCCTAAGCGTCAGCATTTAAACCCCCCCTGTTCTTTTGTTATAAGGCCCATGGAAATTAAAACAGTATTTGCTCACCCAAGAAGCCTCAAATCTGCCAGATTTTTTTTGGGGGGGGGTCGGTTGTGGGGCTTGAACTCTGGGCCTGGGCGCTGTCCCTCAGCTCTTCAGCTCAAGGCTAGTACTCTACCACTTGAGCTACAGCGCCACTTCCGGTTTTCTAGGTGGTTTATTGGAGATAAGAGTCTCACAGAAAAAAAAAAAAGTCTCATGGACTTTCCTGCCCGGGCTGGCTTTGAACCGTGATCCTCAGATCTCAGCCTCCTGAGTACCTAGGATTACAGACGTGAGCCACTGGCACCCAACTGGATTTTTTGTTTTAGATAATGTAATATCAAATTAACCAATTCTGAGAATGAGTTCACACACCCCAAGGTTAGGGAAAAACAAACAGGAGTCTTCACTAGCCAGGCAGGTTCCCTTGGTATTCTTGGAATGAGAAAGGCCAGGGCAGAAGCTCAGGCATCTCACTCATAATGAAATCCACAAACTCTTGTCAGTGTCTCCTGTGTAGTTGGTCCTGGGCCTCCTTCCTCCCTGTCCCAGTTGTCTATGTAGTTAGGAAGGACATGGGCGCGGGGAGGGGACAGTAGACACATACAATAGTCAATACAAAGAGAATGGCTGAGAATGGACGTGTTGACTGTGCAGACACAGACTGTAGCCCTTTCCTAGAACGGATAGATAACAGACTCAAGTCTGTGAGTGCTGAGGTCGAAAAACAGTTCTGATTCTGGGTTCAAATCCTGGCTCCACCACTACCTACCTGTGAGACCTGGGGAAAGTTGCTTCAACTCTTTGTACTCAGGTGTCCCCGTCTGTAAAATGGGCTCAAGGAGATGTGTGAAGATTGTACAGGATGTAACTCAGGCCAAGCACTTAGCTTTCAGTCTGGTAGAGAATAAGTATTTGTTAAATCCTAATGCTAGAATCTGTTTCATGTGACTCCAGCTCTCAACAGAAGTGGGAAGAAGCTTCTAGATTGGGTTTTTCAGGCTGGAGGCTGTGGACCATGGGGATTTGAAACCTGGTGAACCACTGGTATCTGTTTCTGGAGAGAGAATCCGTTGCCTCATCAGATGTCCAAGGGACTGTGACCTAGAAAAGCCTTTGGTCCCTGAGTTCATGCTGGTCTTGGGCTGGCAGAAACATCCAATCACGACAAGGTCTTCGCCTGGGAGTTCACACAGTACACGTTCATCTTCTCACCGCTCTGGAGGTCATGCCCAAAGGGACACTTTGCAGTGATGGCTCTTTTCCAGGCTCTGAGGGGACCCCCTTCCTCTGTGTCCTTATGGGTGCAGAGGGAGAGAAGAGAGAGCTCTGGTACCTCTTCTATTTTCCCTTATTATTACTATTATTATGTAGCTGTACAAAGAGGTTGCAATTCCCTACGTCAGGTTCTGAGTACAATGATCTTGATCAATGCCGCCCCTTCTATCATTACCTTCAATTTTCTCACCCCCTATCCTCAAGTCACATAGTTCAATTTTTACATAATATGTAATGACTGCATTTGTTCACACTTCCTCCCTCCTTTCCTGTACCATCCCTTATATCCCTTCTCCCCCAGATATGTTGCTGATTCCTGGTATTCATTTTTTCTTTAAGCAGTTCATTAGTTGTTCAGAAAAGTTACAGCTTTGGACTCCTCTCCTAAGTATACAGTCTTCAGTCAGTGTGTCTCTATGTATATGGTACCATGTATGTTCGTATTTTAGATCTAGCTTCCACCTATGGGGGAAAAATCCAGTTATCTTTTGTATCTCTGAGCCTGATTCATTTTACGACACTAATCCTGTGGGATCAGCTCCTTACCCTTACTCCTGGGACCTTTCTTACTTCCTTACAGGCCCTGTCTCCAAATAGAGTCACATTGGGAACTAGGATTTCAACATGTGAATGTCACAATTCAGTCTACAACCTTCAGTGAGGTGGGTTGTTCTAGTTATAGATGAGGATGGGTTTTGAGCAGCAAAGGCAGATCCTGGAAGTGTTTACATGAAGCAAGGGGTCAGATCCCCTAGCCCCATGATCCATCACAACCCACCCTCATCATTGCCCTCCCCTCCCCCACACCTTCCCCTTCTCCCCTGCTTGTGCTGCCCAATCATCCAGGACCATCTCCCTCTGTCCAGTCCTGCAGGCCTACCTAAAGCACCCTGCAATGACCCAGATAGGATGAAACCTGGTAACTGAGAGAGAATAAGCACGCAGTTCCCAGAGTGTGTTCTCAGTAGCGTCAGGTACAGAGAGAACTTGATAAACCTCAGCTCTATACTAACAGGAGATTAGACCTACAATCCTTTGCATGTCAGGCATCCAAGGCTTAGTCCTCAGTAGTTTTCCCATATGGTTTTCAACCACACAGAAGATGATGTGGATATAAGACATGTTTACTTTAGAAGAGTTACACTATATATCTTTCCTCAAACGAGTACACTAAAAGCTCATAGGGAAAAAATAACTTTCTGACATCCATTTAATTCAGTCCCTCAAGGGTGTTTATTGAGTGTCTACTGTGTGCTGGAGACCCTGTGGAGGAGAAGGCTAATGTGCTCCTGCCTCCTAGTATAAGAAAAGGTAAGAGGGCTGGGAAGGTGGCTCAGTGGTAGAGCCCTTGCCTTGCATGCCTGAGGCCCTGGGTTCAATTCCTCAGCACCACATAAGCAACTCAGCACCACATAAGCAAAAAGAAAAAAGCCGGAAGTGGCGCTGTGGCTCATAGTGGTAGAGTGCTAGCCTTGAGCTGAAGAGCTGAGGGACAGTCCCCAGGCCCAGAGTTCAGGCCCCACAACCGGACCAAAAAAAAAAAAGGTAAAAGAAGGCCCTTTGCTCAAAAAAGGACAGGGATGGCTGCTCTAATCCATCAATCGGGTCTCTGGCTCCTCCTGAAGCTTCTGGTGATTATCTATCTATCTATCTATCTGCATTGGTTAGTCATAAGACTTGAACTCAGAGCCTGGGTGCTATCTCTAAGCTCTTTCACTCAAGGTTAGCACTTTACCACTTTGAACCACAGCTTCACTTCTGGTTTTCTGGTGGTTAATTGGAGATAAGAGTCTCACAGACTTTCCTGCCTGGGCTGGCTTTGAATGGTGATTCTGATATCTCAGCCTCCTGAGTAGCTAGGATTACAGGGGTGAACCATCAGTGCCTGGCTTCTGATGACTTTTTAAAAATTATTATTGGGGGCTGGGAAGGTGGCTCAGTGGTAGAGTGCTTGCCTTGCATGCCTGAGGCCTTGGGTTTGATTCCTCAGCACCACATAAGCAAAAAGAAAAAAACCGGAAAGGGCCCCGTGGCTCAAGTGGTAGAGTGCTAGCCTTGAGCTGAAGAGCTGAGGGACAGCGCCTAGCCCAGAGTTCAGGCCCCATGACCGGACCCAAAAAATAAAAAATAAAATAAATAAAAATTATTATTGTTGTTGTTGGTCGTGGGGCTTGAACTCTGGACCTGAGCACTGACCCTGAGCTCTTCAGCTCAAGCATTCTACTACTTAAGCCACAGTGCCACTTCCAGTTTTCTGGTGATCAATGGAGGCCTCTCATCTCAGCAAAAACCGGCTAAGATTTACCATCATTGGTGCAGTTACTGTGTTTTTCCCTGGACTAGCAGAGGCAGCGCCTCTCCCTCCCTGGTCCTACTTGGTTTATGCCACTGAGGGCGGAAGAACCAGGCTCTTTGTTTCCTTGGGGCAGGGTAGGGTGGGGAGGGGAGTTGGGAGGCTTCCCACTTGGAGCCTTCAGCCTTATTGCCCTTCTCTTCTCTTGTGCCCTTGCACACAGCAGCAGGAAATTGGGTTCTGGCACAGATGAGATGAGCCTGGCTCTCCTGGGCTAAAGGGAAACTTCACCAACTCTCCAGTCCCTGGGCAGGGGAGGGGTGTGTGTGATATATGGTAAGGGAGTCAGTGCCGGGTCCCCTCAGCAGGAAGGCTCACATGCAGACCCTGCTCTGGGAGAGGAGGGATCTGAGCCACAGTTGGGGAGGAGGAGGGGGTTTGTCTGTGATCATTCAGCCCCGAAATGATGCTCATGATGTTGGCTTTCCAGGCCATTAATTCAAGGGCTTCAGGCTTCCCCCTTCCCCCAAGATGCTGCCTGCTCTGGGAGATAAGCCCAGTTCAATTTAACCCTGCGTATTCCCCCAAAGTGGCCTCCACCTCTGTTAGCCAGGCACTTAACCCCCTGGGTACTGAATGCATCAGAGGCTGAGGGATTGAGCTCCTGAGTCAGATGCCCACTGCTGTGATTCCTGGCTACAGGGGACAGATCCAGAAGACCCTGCTTCATGGGGCATGGCAGGAGTCCTAGAAGCCCCTCATTACTCTTTCTCAGCAAACCCAGGTCCCCTAAGATAATGAGACCCTAGGTGGCTCTGGAAGAGGTCATATTCTCCCAGGTTGGGCAGTGACAGCAACTACCACCTCCCCACATCCTCCCTGTTCCAGTTTCCCAGTCAACGCAGAAGTCTGTGGTACCCTTGCATCTTTTGTGGTCTTTTGTGTCCTGCTAGCGGGTGGCTTTGTCTGGTACCTTCTGCCCTATCTCCTTCCTCTCTGCCCTCTTCTTGTTTGTTCCTTTTAATGTCCCCATGTCTCCTTTCTCCTTTGTTCCATCTTCTTCCCCTTCAGTTGATCACCTAGGGTCATTCTCACTGTTAGCCTCAGTGTGAATGTGTATGTTCTTGTGTCTGTCAGTATATGATTGTCCATGTTTGTATTTGTTCTTATACTGCCATGTGTCTAAGCCTGTTATCTGGGTGACTGCCCACACGGATGGATCCATGGGTGTCTGTCCTGGCTTCTTTGTGTGGTAGCCAGGATTTGTAAACAAATTTTGCATGTGTCTGTGTGCCTGCCTGTCCTTGAACCTGTATGTGTTCAACTGTCAGTCTGTATATGGTTCCTCATTTCCTTGTGCATCCATCAATTGTGTTGTCATTGTGTGGTGTGTGTGTGTGTGTGTAAATGCATGTAGATGTATTTCAGTTCAGGGAAGCAGGCTGTGCAGATTCCTTTTGGCAGAAGCTGCACTTCTACCAGAAAAGATGGCTTCACCACAGCACAGAACATCCCATTACCAGGTAGGTAAGTCATCATGTTTGTTACCTGAGGCCACCAGCTAGGTCCCCAGCCCTCTGTTTTCCTAATTCTATTCCAGATTAGTTTAGGAATGAAAAGGTTAAGCACACAGGCAGCAAAGACAAAGAGTGCCACATTTGAACTCATTCAGACTACAGATCCAATCACATCTTTTTTCTCTCACACTCCCCCTCCCCCTCCCACACATACAATGAGAAATGGCATTTGAGGGTGGGAACAACAGCAGTAGCAAAACATTTGAATAATAAAGTATTCGACACTTGGCACATATATGCAGTATCTCATCAGATTCTCCCAGTATATCTATGAAGCTGTTGTTATTCTCACACTTCAGGGATGAGAAAATGAGAAAAAGGTAAGTATGTGGTTACCTAGCCAGTACACCATGAAGCAAGATTTCCCCATCAACCCTGAGCTGCTTGGGAGCTAGAATGGCAGCCTTAAGCCTAGGAAGAGGTATTCATAACAAACAGCTGGAAAAAAGGAAGCTAGAGGCCTTCCTTCTCCAGAAATTAACAACTAATCGCAGTAAGGGACTGAGATCTGACTTTGAATTTTATTTCTTTGGACGGTGAGAAGGCCAAATATCAAATATCAGGGAGAAAGGCTGGAAAGATGGGGTGATGGGGGAAAGGCCCATTAGAGGGAGTATTAGAATTCCTGGGTTCTAATCCAGCTTTCACTTGTGTTCTGCGTGACCTTGAGCAGGGCATTTCATTGCATGAGTGTGCATTTGTTTCTCTATAAAATTGCATGGGAGGCTCTGTTCTCAGAGTTTAAGCATGAAAGAAAGGATCACTGGCTTGGGGGCCAGTTATTGAGACCCAATTCTCAGATCTCAACAACTGGGGTTGGGGAATATAGAGAGAGTAGCTTTCATGGTTTTGGTAATTCCCACAACAGCCAGTCACTGAACAAGGGGATAAAGCAAATGACTCCATTTCTCTGTGACAAACTAACATCACAGCCTACCTTAAGCCCTTGATGGGAACAAACATCCTAAAAGAGGAAAGGGAATGTAAAGGACTTTGGCCTCACTTGTCCAAGAAGACATTGATGGCCATGTCAAGGTCTGAGTATGTAGGTGGTGGAGGAGGCACAGAGATTGTCCAAGCCCTGGTCATATCATAAAGCTAAGTAGTTCCACCAGGAACAGAGGGCCTGGAAGGGCCAGGAGGTGGGAGATGGGAGATGGAGAGCAAAGGCATTCCTGTGACCGGGCACTGGGGTCTCTGACAGTTCTCTGGGGTGTGAGGTCCATTCTAGTTCAAGCTTCTTTAGAAGACCAGATCACTATCTAGTAGGAATGAATCCTAGCATGAAGTAAAATGGGTGTCTTAAGGGGAAGGCTCTAGAGAGAGGTTTTGTTTAGTTTAGGATTATTGTGTGTTTTTGTTGAGTGGCTGGAGTTGAAAGAGGATTCTTTAGGTTAGGGGAGGGTTTCTGCATTTAAGAGATGGGAGCTTTGCCCATCCCATTCCTGGTGGGAATTCAGGAGGGCAGGGGGTGGGGAGGAGCTTTTTTGCCCAATGTAAAGGCGAGCTCTGAAAAGAAGTCTCGGAAGAGCTTGATGTACTTGTGATCGAGTGGGGGTGATGGAGGAATCTGTCTGGTCCTAGCAGCTCCAACTGGCTGGTCTAGGCCCTCAGGCCGCCCTACTTGTGCGCTGATGTGAGCTAATCCAGAAATACTGCAGGGAAGGAAGAGGCTGGGGTTCCCTGGGAAAAGGGGGCCTCCAGAGAGGAGACCAACTGAGTGACATCCTTTATCCTTATCTTCACCTTCTCCCTACCTCAAGCACATCGCTGCTTCCCCCTCTAGCCTGGGGCTGCCAAGTTGAATCCTGTGGTTTACTGCTCACAAGTCCCGCGCAAGTCCAGCTGGGGACCTATGCCGGAACCCACACAGAATGGGGAGACCTGCGTGGAGACAACTACAAAGGGACTCATGGCGGGTGGGGGGGGTAAACGCAGGCGTGCGGGACACACACACGCGTGCACACACACACACACACACACACACACTCCAACACACCAGCTCCGCAAGCGCGCAGACTTCAATGGCGCATGAAACCCCTATACACAGTTACCGAATCTCACCCTCGGAGTTCACACAGATCGAGCCCTCAGCCGTGTCGGAAGCAGTGTTTGTCTTTGTCTCTGGATCTGCTTCTAATTCGTGGATCACACACACACGCGCCACACTCCACAGAAAGCCCCAGGCTCATGGTCGGTCGGGATGGCTGCGGGCTAGGCCGGGCTGAGCGCACTGGCAGCTTTGGTGCGCTCCAAACCCTCCGCGCGCGCCAGCCGCGCACGAGCTGCGTCTCTCCCGACTCTCTCGGCATGGGCATTCACCAACCTGCCACCAGGCTACCGGGAAGCATCCTCAGGGTCCTGCTTCCGTCCAGGTCTCCCAAACGGAAAAAAAGAAAAAAATCGAAAAGCCAACCTTTCGCTTCCTTTCTCCGAGAATGTGGAGAGTGGTTGGTTCCATCGCCGCGTCCCAAGATCGTCCAGGTGATTCAGCCCCAGGTGAACATCCATCCTTGAGTGTGATCGGTGCCGGCCACTTCTTCCAAGGTGGATTTGTGGCTAGGTTTAAGAACTGGGATGGAGCGCCAGGGAGACAAACCCACGCTTAGACGGCCCGCTTCACCAGACGCGCGAGCCACTGTGTGTCCTGCTGGCTTTCCGTGCGCCCGGATCCGTCCTTAGCTACAAAACCAGGGGCCCTCACGGTTCCCGGACATTGGAGGGTTGGCCGTGGGCGGGGACCGTGTGAATCAGCCCACCCCCGAACCCCTCCCTCCCTGCGGCGGCGAAGTGGGAAGGGCTAGGATCGCAGTTTAGCACCTCCTCCAGAAATGCAGCACTGGGGGCCCCCCCACCCCTCCCGCCCTGCGCCCTCCGGCGTGCGCCCTCCTCCCGCCGCCGCCTTCCCAAGGGCGCCCTTCTCTCGCCCGTCTCCCCCTTCTGAATCCCTTCGTGCCACCTTTCTCGCCCATTCGCCCCTTCCTCACGCCCCCAGGCTCTGAGAGTTTCCCCTTTTCCCCTCTCCCTCCCTCCACCACCGCCTGACTTCGAGGGGCGGGGAGCGCACTGGGCTGCGCGCGGGTGGGGGCGCCGCGCCAGCC
>NW_012267229.1:18528209-18573690 GCF_000151885.1 Dipodomys ordii
GGCAGCTCCGCAGTGCACTAGCCGCCGCCGCCACCACCGCTCGGCCGGTCCCGCTGCTAATCTGCTCGGTCCAACGACAGACATCCGGACGGGGTCATGAGCCAGGGCGCCCCGGGGCGCCGCAGGGACAGCGAGCGGAGATAGCAGCCTCGCGAACCCCCACCCCGCCACCCCCGGCCGTCTCGCGGTCTTGACGCGCGCCCGCCGCGTCCCCGGTCCCTTCTGTCCTTTCCTCGGGCCCCGTCGCCGCCGCCGCCATGGCCACCTTACTCCGCAGCAAGCTGTCCAATGTGGCCACGTCCGTGTCTAACAAATCCCAGGCCAAGGTGAGCGGCATGTTTGCCAGGATGGGTTTCCAGGCGGCCACGGACGAGGAGGCCGTGGGCTTCGCGCACTGCGACGACCTCGACTTTGAGCACCGACAGGGCCTACAGATGGACATCTTGAAAGCCGAGGGCGAGCCCGGCGGGGACGAGGGGGCCGAGCCGCCCGTCGAGGGAGACATCCATTACCAACGCGGCGACGGCGCACCGCTGCCTCCCTCGGGCTCCAAGGACCAGGCCCTGGGGGCTGGAGGCGAGTTTGGGGGCCACGACAAGCCCAAGATCACGGCGTGGGAGGCGGGCTGGAACGTGACCAACGCCATCCAGGTGAGCGCGGGATTCCTAGCTCTGCCTGCCGACACCCCCACACAGGCTCTGCCCCCACACAGATCGCACGGAGATCTGGGCTTCTCCAGTACCTGAGATTCGGTCTCCCCCTTCCCGGACTCCCTCCTAACGATGCGCGGGAATCGACGCCCCCACCCCCACACCAGGTGGTGTCTCTCGCCCTGATTTGCACCCTTCTTCCCACTGCCCCAGCGACAGGACAGCGAAGCCGGGGTTGGGTGGGCGACCCACGTCCAGAGACGCAGCAAAAGCGAAGGAAACTGAGAGTAGGGTTAGGGGAGGGGGAGCGAGAACGGAGGAGGGAGAATAAAAATCAGGATTGGCGGGAAGACTACGACCTTGGAGTTCGGAATGCATTCACAGCTGCGGTGGTTTTTTGGGGGGGTGGAGGAGAAGAAGGGCTAGAGGCCCCGCCTGGGATGCGGGAGAGCCCGCGGAGCTGGGAGCTCCTCCCCCGCCCCCGACACACACGCATAAAGCATGCACGCTTACAAAGGCAGGTACACCTGCCCCCAGCCTCCTCCGCCACGCACAAACACGCCCAAGACACGCACCTCTCTATAGGTCACAGGATTATTCCTGAATACACCTGCACACACACCACCCACCTCCACACACCCCTCCCTCAAGGAAGCGCCCGCGCCTTCACATCGCAAGCACGTACCGTGCACGCGCAGGCCCCCACGCAGGCAGACAGGACACCGTGGGCTCTCCCGGGTGTAACCCCACTGGAGACATGCAGACACGTGCACACAGGAACACCCATGATCCCCGGGACTCCAGCTATGCAGCCGTGCGCACACACCAGCCCCTCTGATCCGAAATCCCGGCTGCACCGCAGCAGCGGTCCGCGCCTCCACGTGACCCTGGCGAAGCCCCCCTCCGGAGGCTTAGAACTGCCATTGGTCTAGCCACCTCTTCCCCCTCACTCCCAGCCCCCACCCCCAGCCCCATCTCCCCACCAGGCGGCGCCGGACTCCCCGCACAGGGCTTTGGAGTCCTCCTAACGACTCCGGGAACCGGCGGGGGACCAGAGGTCTCAGATTCAGGGGTGGAAAAGACCTTACCTCTGCGCCCCTCTGGATTCTTTGGCTGTGTCCCGCGGGCATTTTGGGAACCCAAGATCGTTGAGGCAAAAAAAAAAATGTAGTTTTTCCGGGGTTGCACAGATCCACTGACTTGGCGAGTGGGGTGCCTAGGTGATCTAACCCCAGGGCACCTCCTGCTCCTGGACAGGACGAGACAGCCTTGATAGTCTAGGGGCAGGATTGGTGGAGGAGTGGGGAACCCTTCTCCTTGGTTGTTGGCGACGCCTTCTCTCAGGACGTTTTCCAGGCCCGTTCTGTAGGCCCAAGAGAGAAGACAGGGCCGTAGACTGGAGGCGCGCAGGCCTCCAGGACTCAAGATTTCGTTAGTTTTCCTCCCTCTCCCCACATCTACATCATAAACCGTCGTTCCCTCAGCCTGGCCAGCCCAACACCGTAGCTTCGGGGCCCTAGACCCCATTCTGGGTTGGGTTTCCCCCAGCGATCGTCCTTTCCGGGCTAGGTCTCCACCGTTCTCCACCGCAAGCGCGCCAGTCTCTATCTAAGACTAAGGTTGCTTCCAACCGCACCTTCTTCCTCCCGGAGCCCCAGTCCCCGAAGCCCCTGCCTCCTTGCTTCTTCAAAGTACTGTCACACACACCCCCAATCCCTACCCCGTCGGCTTCTCCGTAGCTCCCCCCCCCACACACACACCTCACCTTCAGCCCCGCTTCCTCTCTGCCTCTTCTGTTTTCCTCCCACGGCCGCGCTTCCCTCATTGGCGCGCACCCCACTCCACTCACCATAAACGCAGCTGCGCCCACTCTTTCAGTCAGGTTCTTTACGAGAACCCTTTTCTGACCACGCTCCGTCCAGCTCCTGCTGGTTCCGAGGAAACACCCCAAGTATCTTACCCCCTAGCTTCAGCCCAGCCCCACCCCTAGTCCCACCTTTCCTTCTCGGTTCCATCCTCTCCACGGAGACTCAACATTCAGGTTCCCAGGCATGTCTTCTTTCACCCCCACCTCCACCCCCATTCCAACCAACCCTCCCTCCCTTAACCTCTCCAGCCTGGTGATTCAGGCACAATTTTTACTCTCCTCGGCGCCCCCTAGCGATAGCGGTGAGCCACGCCCTCCCTCCCCACCCCGTTCCCCAGGACCCTCCTTCCCCAGCTCCCGTCCCCGCTGAAGCGCCTCGGGTCTGGTTGCTTCTCTGCTCCACAGGGCATGTTCGTGCTGGGCCTACCCTACGCCATCCTTCACGGCGGCTACCTGGGGTTGTTCCTCATCATCTTCGCCGCTGTGGTGTGCTGCTACACCGGCAAGATCCTCATCGCGTGCCTGTACGAGGAGAACGAGGACGGCGAGGTGGTGCGCGTGCGGGACTCGTACGTGGCCATCGCCAACGCGTGCTGCGCGCCGCGCTTCCCCACGCTGGGCGGCCGCGTGGTCAACGTGGCGCAGATCATCGAGCTGGTGATGACTTGCATCCTGTACGTGGTGGTGAGCGGCAACCTCATGTACAACAGCTTCCCGGGGTTGCCCGTGTCGCAGAAGTCCTGGTCCATCATCGCCACGGCGGTGCTGCTGCCCTGCGCTTTCCTGAAGAATCTCAAGGCCGTGTCCAAGTTCAGTCTGCTGTGCACCCTGGCTCACTTCGTCATCAACATCCTGGTCATCGCTTACTGCCTATCGAGGGCGCGTGACTGGGCCTGGGAGAAGGTCAAGTTCTACATCGATGTCAAGAAGTTCCCCATCTCCATCGGCATCATCGTGTTCAGCTACACGTCGCAGATCTTCCTGCCTTCCCTGGAGGGGAACATGCAGCAG
Source organism: Dipodomys ordii (assembly GCF_000151885.1). Classification (NCBI taxonomy): domain Eukaryota; kingdom Metazoa; phylum Chordata; class Mammalia; order Rodentia; family Heteromyidae; genus Dipodomys; species Dipodomys ordii. The sequence goes on from NW_012267229.1 coordinate 18,531,738, forward strand.
CCCAGCGAGTTCCACTGCATGATGAACTGGACGCACATCGCCGCCTGCGTGCTCAAGGGTCTCTTCGCGCTCGTCGCCTATCTCACCTGGGCCGACGAGACCAAGGAGGTCATTACGGATAACCTGCCCGGCTCCATCCGCGCCGTGGTCAACATCTTTCTGGTAGCCAAAGCGCTGTTGTCTTACCCGCTGCCCTTCTTCGCAGCCGTCGAGGTGCTGGAGAAGTCGCTCTTCCAGGAAGGCAGCCGCGCCTTCTTCCCGGCCTGCTACGGCGGCGACGGGCGCCTCAAGTCGTGGGGGCTGACGCTGCGCTGCGCCCTGGTGGTCTTCACGCTGCTCATGGCCATCTACGTGCCGCACTTCGCGCTGCTCATGGGGCTCACCGGCAGCCTGACGGGCGCCGGCCTCTGCTTCCTGCTGCCCAGCCTCTTCCACCTGCGCCTGCTCTGGCGCAAGCTGTTGTGGCACCAAGTCTTCTTCGACGTCGCCATCTTCGTCATCGGTGGCATCTGCAGCGTGTCCGGCTTCGTGCATTCCCTCGAGGGCCTGATCGAGGCCTACCGAACCAACGCGGAGGACTAGGGCTACCGGAGCGAGCCCCGCCCGAGCCCTCCCCCCCGCCCTCCCCCCCGCCTCCAGCCCCCTCCCTCTCCAGCCCCCTCCTCCTCCCCTCCCCTCCCCCTCCAGCCCCGTGCGCCGTGCCGCCGCGCTTGGGAAGCCGAGCTTTAAACACCTCTGGTTCCTAGTTACTGATTTCTTGGGGGGGGGGGATGGGAGGGGTGGGAGGGGAATCCACGACCCATCGCGTCTGCGTTTCTTTCCCACAGCACCCTAAATTGTTTTGCTTTGTTTTTTGAGGGGGGAGGAGGCGGGGTGCGTTTGTGGGTTGTGTTTTCGGCTCTTCCTCGAGGGGCTCCGATCGCCCTGTGGGGGGGGACGGTGGGAGGGACGGGCGGGGAGAAGGGGCGCAGTTCGCAGGCGCGGAAACTTGACCTTGGGAAGTGGGGGGTGGGGACATTCCCATAGCCATCTAGTGCTCGGAATCTACAGCTTCCAGCCATTCCCAGCCAAGAGCGCTTCCCATCCCCGAGACATTTCAACAACCTTGCCGCCGGGAGGGAAAAGGCTGTCGGGGAAATTCCCCTGTCGGGTGGGCGCCGTTTCCTTCGGCGCAGCCGGGGGGAGCCGCCGCGCGGGCGGGCGGGCGAGGGGGCCTGGTTTGCCTACCCGGTGTTCAGGAATCCAAACTCATCTTGTGCAATTTATCAGGTTGTGGAACTGTTCTACTGTGCGTGTGGTGTGCTCGTGGTGAATAAGATGAAATGTATATCAGAAAAAAAAATCTATCTCTAGAGTGCGGTGCATAATTATATATCCGCCAAATAAAGAAGAAACAAAGACTCGCTCGGCCTCCTGTCAGTTCTGCCTGTTCACACCAGCCGCGTTTGGCTGGCTGGCTGCCTGGCCTGGGGACCCACCAGCGAAGGCCGGGTGAAGCCAGAGCGAGGGGAGAAGCTGCTGGGGTTCGAAGGAGGAGGCTCTAGAGGTGTGTGTGAGGGGGGAGGAGGAGAGAGGAGTGGGGTGGAGGGGATGGGGTTGGAGGAAGGAAAGGGAAGAGGAGTATAAGGTGATAGTTTGTCTTAATTAGCTGATTACTGTCTGTAATCCTAACCCTGATGTTGCTGAGACCTGAGGATCACAGTTGGAGGCCAATCCAGGCAGAAAAGTCTGAGAGACTCTAATCTCTTAACTGACCAGCAAAAAACTGGAATTAAAGGTTGGCTTAAATGGTAAAGGGCCAGCCTTGAGCCAAATCAAAGGAGGAAGCCCCAGGGTTCAAACCTCACTACTGGCATAAAACAGTAACAACAAAAACAAAACCAGCTGGACAACATTTGCTCTGAATCTCTTACTTTCCAATCCTTAAAAGAGTGGGATGTGTGTGCATGTGTGAACAAAACCCCTACAAGTTTATTCAACTTAAAAAAAAATAATGCTTTCCTAAGCAGTTCAGAATGGGACAAAATCTCTACAAGTTTATTCAATTTTTAAAAAATAGGACCGTCCTAAGTAATCCTGAGTGAAATGGAACTTGAGATCCTCTTACCTTAGCCTCTTGAGAGTTGGGATTACAGGTGGGTGCCAGGACACCACCATTTTAACAAACATTTATTGACAGCCCCTTAGGGCTAGAGCTATGTTGGATGTCCTCCTGGAGCTTCTTGTCCAGCAGGTGAGAGCTGGGCAATTAACCAAGACAAGCAGAAATTCACATCTTAAGTGCAGATTGTGAAGAAAACTGTGAAGGAGCAGGTGTGTATCTCCCCTCATATCAAACAGATCTTTCAGGCATCTCTCATCCAGGATCACCCCTCCTCAAGTCCAAGTGGAGGCCCCATTTATAGATCAATAGCCATTTGAGTTCTCGTTTTCCTGGAACTTGTGCAGTCTGTCCAAGAACGCATTTGTCTGGATTACCCAAAAGAGCCAGTGGAACCAAATTCCAGGGACAAAACATGCATTGCCTTCACGAGTTCCCCTCTTGGGATCATTGGGAAGGTTCCTGGTGAACTTTCAATATGGGAGCTGGGAGTGCAAGACTAAGCTGCACAGAGCCCTTCCTCCCTCGCTGTGAGAGAAGCTACCACTGAGGCACAGGTCTCTTAGAGTGATTTAAGAAAGAAGTCAGTGAGTACTAAAGTAAGATGGTCATATCTCCTGGCAAGGAGGGAGGGGGGTACAGAAGGAAAGAGGGAGAGAAAGAGGGAGGAAAAATGAGAATATATGAGTGTGAGGTGGGGAGTCTGTGGGGGGTGTGTGTGTGCATGCATGCATGCAGAATATCCATGTGGGCATGCTCTGTGATTCACTTGAGACGGAGGTGACCTTGCGTCATTCTGGTTCTGGGAGTAGAAGGGGAAGGGGAACTCCTCCCCCTAATGTCCAGTTCCCTCAGCATCTCTGATTCCTTAAACAGGACACTTGGGATCCCACATTGCTGAGTTCCTCTTTGTTACGCTAATTCTGTGTTCAGGTTGTAGGACAGTCTAAAGAGTTCTCAGTTTCCTATCCCCCATGACTACTGGTATCTTCCAGACCTGGAGGGAGATGGTACTGGCTGCTCGTGCCTGTGCCTCATTCATCTGCATCTCAGTGCCTCTATGGACCCTGGGTATGCTCTGAGTTGAAGGCTCATTCTATACCCTGAAGAAAAAGCCAAGACTTCTACAGGAGAAGGGGATGTGGGAACACCACCCTGTATCAGCTGCCATGTCTCTGGCATGCCTGGATCTGCTCTTCTGGGTCTTAGCTCCCATCTTGGTGTCTTCCAGGAGTCTAGGTCCTTAAAGGACAAATCTTGGTGTTTGCAGGTCCCAAAGAACCAGTCCCCTAGACACCCCAAAGGGAATTCTGCAGCCTAGTCAATAGGACTCTAATCTTCAATTGGCATTCAGGAGTCTGTGAGACATGGGGAGCTGGAGTAGATGGGATCTGGCCTCCCTTTGTCACCCCCAAAATGCATGAGCAGAAGATGCAAGGAAGAAGTCCTGACTTAACCTAGCCATAGTAGCATCATCATGAGAATCTGAGTCTCAGGAAGTACCCAAGTCTGGCAATTGCAGGGTGGAATTGAGGAGACAGGAGGACTCTGCCTTAGCTCCTGGTGTCCTCATCAGTTCTTAGGGCTTATCCTGGCTTCCACTTGCTATGGACCTATGAGGCCATCCCTACCTAACATAGAGATGTGCTGAAGTACTGACCCTAGGGTCAGAGACCTTAGAGCCTCCTCTAGCCTATAACCACCAAGACTTGTCCTGTCACAGGAACCCAGAAGCCTCAGCTACACAGTCACAAGATGGCCCTAATTCAACAGCCTCCCACTCTCCAGCCATGAAAGCGTAAGCTGCTGGTCCTCCAAGAAGGTTCTCCACCTTTATATTGGGTAGTGTCTTTCAGGACACCCCAGAGTCCTAACTGCTTCTTGTCTCCCTAAATTCCCCCCTCCCAGCTTATGCATAATTATTTATTGGTTATTTTCAGTGCTCTATTTCATAGCATTTCAAAAGTGAATCTTTGCTTTTTGTTTCCCCAAACCCACAAGGATGCTCTGTTATGGAGCATGTTTTCTTGTATGTTATGTCCTATCTTAGGATGGAAGGATTCCTACACAGTGGCATGAAGGGAAGGAGAGAAGGAGGGAGGAAGCCAATCTGGTCCATAGGGACCATTGAGAACTTGAAGAGGATTCAGGCCTTGCCCTTGGGGGTAAGGTGACTTCAGAGATCTAGAGAGAGGCTTTGATCAAGGAGGGAGCCATCCTCAGGTAGTCTCAGTCCTCTCTGTGAATGGGAACATGAGTGGCTTGGATCTTCCCACTTGGAAGATCTAGATGCCCAAGGCTGTCTTGGGCATCTTTCCCGCTGCTCTTTTTCTTTTTCGCTTTCCAATATTACACAACCATTCTAACATACAGGGAAAAAAAAGGCGAGAGTCTATGCTGAACACATGTATTCTATCACCTAAACAGTTCTGATGGCGCCTTGACTCTGAAGAGGGTGCTATGAAGAGGGAGAGTCCAAGAACACAGTATGAAAAATAAGTGGAAGAGACACTGAAGCAGAAACAAAGATAAGGGATGCAGGGAGCCAGGCTGCTTCTGATGGGGCTTCTCCAGTCTACATTGCCACACTAGGCTCCATCTGACACATATGAATGAAGTCGTTCATGTGGGAATCAATACCAGGAAGCCCCAGTAACACAGAGGAGAGGCAAAGGAAGGAGAAGGAAGAAAAGCAATTCAAGGAATTTTATGGGCAGACACCTTTGCCTTAATCTATTTGAAGCCACCCTTCAGGAAACTTCAGAGTGATCCCATTTGGAAGACCAGGGTACCTAGGCCTTTGTCTTCCAAATTCTATCAGTTGTGGGTAGAGGGCTGCTTATGGACTTGTTAACTACCCAGCACTTCCAGCCTCTGCGCCCCTTGGAATGTTGACAGAAGCCAGTGTGAGGAGCTGTGGGCAGAGCTCCATTGGCATCTTCTATAGAGGCTTTGGGACAGGTCTTGGAGATCTAAATGATGTTATGTGGTCCATGCTTTAAGCTCAAAGGGGGTCTTGATATTCATTGAGAGTCAAGGGGACCTTTAACAAAAGTGTTGATCTCTCCAGATCAGATAAATTGAATGGTGGTGATGGGGAGATATGAAAGGGAAGTTTCTTGGGCCTTTGTGAAGCCCCCCCAAGGTACTGCTCATCTTCCAGATTCTATGACTTGTTTCCTTCTTTGGGGGTTTATCAGGTGCCTATGTGACTTATTATCCTCCATAATCAAGATGTTTATTCTTTTTTTTTTGGTGGGGGGGTCTGGTCGTGGGGCCTGAACTCTGGGCCTGGGCGCTGTCCCTCAGCTTTTCAGCTCAAGGCTAGCGCTCTACCACTGGAGCCATAGCCCCACTTCCGGCTTTTTTTTTTCCTTTTTGTTTATGTGGTGCTGGGGAATCAAACCCAGGGCCTCATGCATGCAAGGCAAGCGCTCTACCACTGAGCCACCTTCCCAGCCCCAAGATGTTTATTCTTAATAAGGCACCTTGGAAGAGATGAAGGTTTGACCCTCAGACATCAGTCAGAACCATGCTTCAGATAATGCTAAGACCTGCTGGAACTTTTCAGGGTGGCCCAAAACAATTTTCCCCCCACATATAAAGATGATTGAAATATTTGTGTTCTTATCCTTCTGTGAGAAAGGATAGTTCCCAAGAAAAGTAATCCTTGTGTATCTGAACATCACGTGGGCTTAGAATTTAAGCTTAACACACCTCCAATTAACCAGAAAATGCCCTGACTACCCTCTCTCTCTCTCTCTCTCTCTCTCTCTCTCTCTCTCTCAAGCTAACTTAGAGACTCTTATCTCCAATTAACCAGAAAAAGCCAGAGATGGAGGTAGGGTTCAAGTGGTAGAGTACCAGCTTAGAGAAAAGCCTGAGGGAGAGTATGAGGCTCTAAATTCAAATTCCCCAGAAAATGAAACAAAACAAAACCTGGGGGAAAACAAGGAAATGCTTTTTTTTTTCTTTTTCTTTCCGTCATGGGGCTTAAACTCTGGGCCTGGGCCCTGTCCCTCAGCTCTTCAGCTCAAGGTGAGCTTTCCACCACTTGAGCCACAGTGCCACTTCTGGTTTTCTGAATGGTTTATTCGAGATTAGAGTCTCACGGACTTTCCTTTGAATCTCAATCCTCAGCCCTAGCCGCCTGAGTAGCTAGGATTATGGGTGTGAGTCATGGGTGCCCGGCTTAAATGCTTTCAATTCTAAAGCAAAATTATTTCCAAGTAGAATTTAGCCAGCCTTTCAATCAAGTACTGGGCTAGAATAAAGACATTTAAAGCATGTAAGTTAGCCCAGTGGTAGAGTGCTCACTTTGCATGCATGAAGCTCTGGGTTCGATTTCTCAGTACCACATAAACAGAAAAAGTCAGAAGTGGTGTTGTGGCTCAAGTGGTAGAGTGCTAGCCTGGAGCAAAAGAAGCTCAGGGATAGTGCCCAGGCCCTGAGTTCAAGTCCCAAGACTGGCAAAAAATAAAATTAAAAACTATATAAATAAATATATGTATATATATTCTATATATGCTGAAGGTGCACAAATACTAGGCAGACAGCCTGATGAATTTAACAGAGAACGCATCTGCATAGTGAGCTGCCAGGCCAGGGAACAACACTAGAACAACGACGTACCCCCAGCGTTTGGCACCAAGTTTTTCTGGACAGGCTGAAGGAAACGCGAAGGGGCGGGGCGGTGGGGTACGTTCCCGGAAATGGGCGTGTCCATCAAAGAGGTGGTGTCAGGTTGGGCTCCACGAAGGGCGTGGCCTAACGGCGCTCCGGAGGGAGGCGGGGCTTCCTGGCCAGTAGTCCAATGAGAGCGAAGGAGCGTGGTTAAGCCGTTTGTTTGGGAGACCGGCAGTTTTCAGCTAGGACTTAAGGGGCTGAGAGGCCTCGAGTGCTGGCTAGGCCGCCAGGGGCGAGTGAGGTGAGGTGGCCAGTGCAGGTTGTAAGGTACTTCAGGGCTTCAGCCGCGCGGCGTCACGCCGCGGACGGGAACTCGCGGCGTCGGCGCGTACTGCGTGAGGGGCGGGGCCGGCGCGCCAAGATGGCTGCGAACGTGTTCTCGTTCCGCGACGCCCGCGCCGCGCCGGATCCCGTGCCCGAGGCCGAGCCCGTGGCGCCGGGGCCGCTGCCTCTGGTGCTGGACAACGGATCTTTCCAGGCCCGCGCCGGCTGGGCGTGCCCTGGGGGAGACCCGGGCCTGGAGCCTCGCCTGCAGTTCCGCGCGGTGTGCGCCCGCGGGCGGGGCGCGGCGCGGGGCGGGGCGGGCCCGCAGGTGGGCCACGCGCTGGGGAGCCTGGAGCCGCTGCGCTGGATGCTGCGCTCGCCCTTCGACCGCAACGTGCCCGTCAACCTGGAGCTGCAGGAGCTGCTGCTGGACTACAGCTTCCAGCACCTGGGCGTCTCGTCGCTGGTGATGCCTCTACGGCGGGGCGAGGGCGGGGCGCGGTGGGCGGGGCGAGGGGCGGGGCGCTGGCGGTGGGGGAGGACGAGGTGGGCGGGGCGGTGGGCGGGGCAGACGTCCCAGCGGTCCTTCCGGGAACTCTGGACCCAGGCCGCTTTTGAACTCTTGGGGTAGAAGGGCACATTCATTCATTCGTTCGTTTGTTCACCAAGTTGCGTTTCGCATCCGCTACGTGCGGGTTTAGTCGGTTGGAATACATCTGTGAGCCTAGCAGAAAACGTCCTGTGGTTGAGGCGAAGATAATCCAATAGGAGGAAGGGAGCTGCAGTTCTATGAGATGGGCGCTTGCCTAAAGCGTTTGATTGAGGAAGGACTTGGAGAAAGCGAGTGAGGGACCGAGTGTGATCTGACCGTCATGGTAGGACAGCCACAGGGAAGGGGATTGTCTGGAACAGGTACTGCCTGCCAGGTGCCAGCGAGGTATAGACCTTGTAGATTTTTGCCCTGTACATGAAATAGGGAGTGTTGCACTTCAGGTGTTGAGCAGAGCAATGTTGTGACTTGTCTCACCAGAGGGTCTCTACAGCTACTATGTGGAGAGGGAGCTGTCAGGGAAATAGGGGGCTGGTAAGAGAACCCCTCAATTACCTATGTGCTGGAGCTATCTTGAAGATAGAGCCATTACAATTTAGTAACAATTTGGACGAGGCCTATTTAAATAGTCTTAAGTGGATCCTACTTTGATATTTTCCAACATGAAGTCCAAATCAGATGAGATAGATTTTTGTTGTTGTTGTTGTTGGTCATGGGGCCTGAACTCTGGGCCTGCACGCTGTCCCTCAGCTCTTCAGCTCAAGGCTAGTGCTCTACCATTTGAGCCACTGTGCCACTTCTGGTTTTCTGAGTGGTTTATTGGAGATAAGAGTCTTCCTGTCTGGGCTGGCTTTGAACCGTGATTCTGAGATCTCAGCTTTCTGAGTAGCTAGGATTACTACAGGTGTGAGCCAGCGGTGCCCCACTGATATGGATGTTTTATAATTGCTTCTAAACAGGTATTTACTTAGACCCCTAAAGCATATCTGCTCTGCAGTAAGAATTTGGTGGCTCTATCTATTCTTACTCAGTTTGTCCTTTTCTTTCAAAGTAGGGTTGTGTGGATCATCCAATCGTTTTGACTGAACCTGTGTGCAACCCTCTGTATTCACGCCAAATGATGTCGGAGCTCCTCTTCGAATGCTACAGGATTCCCAAGGTTGCCTATGGGATCGATGGCCTCTTCAGCTTTTACCACAATAGGCCAAAGAACTCAGCCTCCAGTGGGCTCATCATTTCATCTGGACACCAGTGTACTCACATTTTACCCATCTTGGAAGGAAGGTGAGCTGTTCCTGGGTATTTGAGGGTTATTTTGAGATGTTTTTGCTGCCTATTACACTTAGAGAGGAGGAAACAGATAGTAGACTGCAAACTGGGGCTTATCTCTGACCTGCATCACTGTGTAACTTTGAGTCAGTCTCTGCACTGGTTCTCTGGGATCTCCTAGAGGGAATTGGAGTAAATGGTTTCTTTTCTAAATCCATACTTCTAGAAGGTTATAATTCTACTTTATGGGGAGATGGTTAATTCAGTGTCTGCAGCTAGTAGACAACTCAATAAAAATGTTTTGAATGAATTGTTGGATACATTTAATTTATACCAGCTTTGCATTCTGTTGTATTTTATATTTAAAAACAATTTTTTTTTCACTGCTGGGGTTTAAATCAGAGCCTCATGCTTGATTTACCACTTGAACCATTCCCAATCTTCCTCTTTTTTTTTTTTTGCCAGTCCTGGGCTTGAACTCTGGGCCTGGGCGCTGTCCCTCAGCTCTTCAGCTCAAGGCTAGCGCTCTACCACTTGAGCTACAGCGCCACTTCCGGCTTTTTTCTTTTTGCTTATATGGTGCTGAGGAATTGAACCCAGGGCCTCATGCATGCAAGGCAAGCGCTCTACCACTGAGCCACCTTCCCAGCCCCCGGAGTTCTTTATGTAAGGAGAATATGCAAAAAATAAAGTAGCATGACTCTTTTTTTGGTTGATCATGGGGCTTGAACTCTGGGCCTGGGCACTGTCCCTCAGCAGTTCAGCTCAAGGTGAACATTCTACCACTTGAGCTACAACACCACTTCTGGTTTTCTGGTGGTTTATTGGAGATAAGAATCTCATGGACTTTCCTGCCCAGGCTGGCTTTGAACCACGATCCTCTGATCTCAGCTTCCTGGGTAACTAGGAATACAGGTGTGAGCCACTGGTGCCCTGCAGTAGCATGATTTTTATGTTGTGTTGAGAGAAAATTATTTTCCCTGAAGACTCGGGAATTAGTTTGGAAAATATCCTGCTCTCTGCTGGCATCTCCTGGTGAGGTATGATGTAACATCAGCCTTTCCTTTCGTTTTTCCTTAGCTGTCCTTTCTTTTGCCCTGTCCTGCCTTGTCCTGGAACTTGAACTCAGGACCTTGGTTGCTGCTCTTAAGCTCAAGTTTATGCTCTACCACTATGTCAGCATTCCAATATGCAGCACCTTCTTTTTTTTGGGGGGGGGTCCGGTTGTGGGGCCTGAACTCTGGGCCTGGGCGCTGTCCCTCAGCTCTACCACTTGAGCTATAGCGCTGCTTCCGGCTTTTTTCTTTTTTGCTTATGTGGTGCCGAGGAATCGTACCCAGGGCCTCAGGCATGTAAGGCAAGCGCTCTACCACTGAGCTACCTTCCCCGCCCTGCAGCCCCTTCTTAGTGATCTGCTACTCCTACTTTCTCAAATTAAGAAAATAAACTTAGGCCAGGCGCCGGTGGCTCATGCCTGTAATCCTAGCTACTCAGGAGGCCGAGATCTGAGGATTGTGGTTCAAAGCCATCCCAGGCACAAAAGTCCGTGAGACTCTTATCTCCAATAAACCACTAGAAAACCGGAAGTGGCGCTGTGGCTCAAGTGGTAGAGTGCTCGCCTTGAGCTGAAGAGCTGAGGGACAGAGCCTAGGCCCAGAGTTCAAGCCACACGACCGACAAAAAAAACAAAAATAAAGCTAAAGAGAAAAGAAAATAAACTTAGCCAGGCTGGAGTTGTACTGTAGTCCCCGCTTCTTGGGAGCAAAGGCAGAGCTGTAAGTATGAGGCTAGCCTGGGCTACATAGAGAGACATTGTCACAAACCAACAAACCAGCCAGCTAGCCAAAAAAGAAAAGTTAACACTGGTTTTCCACTTGGGTTCATATGAAAGGGATCTAGCTCATAGGAGATTACAGGAGGCTGGTTTGTGTGGAGTTACTCACTTGGATTGAACTAGTGGAAGTAGAGTGTAGGGAAATGCTTTTCAAATGTGGCCTGCACTAGAATCACTTGAGAAGCTTGTTAAGCTGCAGATTTCCAGGTCTACCCCAGACCAAATGGGCTCTGGAATGGGCTCATTTGACATTTTCCCCAGCTAATTCTAGGATACTTGGTCTGAAGACCATGGTTTGAGAATTGCCGATTTTGGAATATGCGTTCTTTTTGTTGAACCTTGTTTCTTTCTGAAATCCTGGCTAGGAGTTAGATTGCCTTATGTCTGTCTAGATGTGGACTAGGAATTCCTTCCTGGCTAAGGGTTGGACCAAGGAAATTTTGGTGCTTTTCAGTTGTGGGGTTTTATGTCCCCCTGTTAGTCTGTTTCTTTGTCTAAATTAAACTCACCTATTTCTCCTAACATGTTCAATAGCTTGTCCTCTATGTTGCCAGAATTTTCAGTGTTGTTTTCTGCTGCTTGATTATAGACTAGATGCCAAAAACTGCAAACGCATCAATCTTGGAGGAAGCCAGGCAGCTGGTTACCTCCAGCGACTCCTGCAGCTGAAGTACCCTGGGCACCTGGCGGCCATCACTCTCAGCCGCATGGAGGAGATCCTGCATGAGCATAGCTACATTGCTGAGGACTACGTGGAAGGTAGTGTGGGGGATGGACTTGTGCCTGCAGCTTCAGGGTGTCCTGGGGCATTCCTTACATTGGTGCCAGTGTGGCTCTATTGCTTACATGGCCTCAAATCTCCGCCCCCCCTTTTTATTAGTACCTCCTTCCCCTTTGTAGTATTCACTATCTAAAATTATTTAAGGAACTGATAACTTAGATTAGAGGGTCTCTTCAAAAAGGTTGCTTTATAACTTCCCTCCAATACAGGTCTTGGAATTGTACAACATATTACAGCTTTTTCCTGAAGTTAAACATGTTTGTTTGTTTTGATACATACACATCATTGCTATGGTTGAAAAGAAAGGTCTCATAAGCTTTTCTGCCTGGACTGGCCTCAAACCATGATTCTCCTATTTTCAGTGGCATGAACCACTGGTACCTGGCTCAAAGGTTGAACATTTTTTGAGAGAAAGCAGAACTTGTTAAATTAAAAAAGAAAGTTTTATTTTTGTTCTAACATTTTGCATTTCCGGTTCCAAAATTGTTTCTTGAAGAATTGCAGAAGTGGCGGTGTCCTGATTATTATGAGAACAACGTCCACAAGATGCAGCTCCCATTCTCCAGCAAGCTCCTGGGCAGCACCCTGACGGCTGAGGAAAAGCAAGAGCGGCGGCAGCAGCAGCTGCGGAGGCTGCAGGAGCTCAATGCCCGGCGGCGGGAGGAGAAGCTGCAGCTAGATCAGGAGCGGCTGGACCGGCTGCTCTATGTACAGGTGACGGCATGTGCTGGAAGGTGACACCTCTGATTTCTCCAGTCAGAAATGTGTCATCTAGGGGCCGGGAAGGTGGCTCAGTGGTAGAGCGCTTGCCTTGCATGCCTGAGGCCCTGGGTTCGATTCCTCAGTGCCACATAAGCAAAAAAGAAAAAAGCCGGAGGTGGCGCTGTGGCTCAAGTGGTAGAGCGCTAGCCTTGAGCTGAAGAGCTGAGGGACAGCGCCCAGGCCCAGAGTTCAGGCCCCACGACCGGACCCCCCCCCCAAAAAAAAAGTGTCATCTATCTAAGTCACCTCTGGGGTCCTCAGAATCGAGGTCAGAACTATAGGGCTGGAGGTATGGCATGTGGTAGAGCTCTTGCCTAGCAAGTGTGATGCCCTGACCTCAAAACCCCACACCACAAAAAGAGAAAACTCAGAGAGATTAATAGTGTTGAGCTCAGTGTTACAGCAGGTGTTAAGTGTTGTATGCCTAGTGCAAAGTACACATCTGGATGGATTCTCACAGTGACACACACTTGTCTGGGGTCAGATCAGGGGACAGTATCATCATCATCTTCAGGCAGTAACTCCTTCCCCCACAAATGACAGCATTTCTGACATCTGTCACCATATCAAATGGTCCTGAAACCAGAATGTGACGCTAGCCTAGACAGCTGGAGAGGAAGGCTGGCATGCACTTTTGGGAAAAGGTGCTGGGGAGTCCTGCGAACCCCTCGGCTGCACTTCCTTGTTTGGCTTTTAAGCCACTTCTCTTTCTTCCTGGTTTGTGATTGCACTGTTTGTCTTTAAGGGAGAATTCTCACTGCTCTGGTTTCAGGAACTTCTAGAGGATGGCCAGATGGATCAGTTTCACAAGGCTCTAATGGAGCTGAACATGGACTCCCCAGAAGAATTGCAGTCCTACCTACGAAAGCTCAGTTCAGCTGTGGAGCAAGCCAAGCAGAAAATCCCTCAGGCAGAGGTCAACCTCGAGGTGGATGTGGTGGACAGCAAACCCGAGGTGATGAGGGCCTTGGGAGGGAGCACCCTTTAGAGGCCACAGAGTGGAGAAGGCAGCCGTCCAAGGGGTTGAGAGAAAGTGTGAGAGGAGACAGGAGATGAGTGATGTTAGTAGGATCATAGTGGTGCAGATGGTGATGGCTCTGAAACTGTCCCACCGTTAGGTCTGGCCAGAAGACCTCACTCCTGGGAGGGGAGTGCACCCACCAGTAGGCTAGCAGGACCACTGATACCTGTTATGTGATGCTGCTTGAGCCTGGCCTGCTCCTCTGGGTTGAGTGTATTGTTTCATCGTTTGTCATACTCTCCCTTCCCCTTTGCACTCATGTTTTATTTGGCTTCTTCCCTCCTTCCATTGTAATGTTCCCTAAGGACAGAACTTGTGCTTTGTACATGGTTTATGAATTTTTTGACAGCATCTAATAGATTTGCCCAGGGAGCTGGGGGTAGGGAGGAGGGAGGGGGATGGATTGAAAGAGCAGTCAGCAAAGAGGGAAGCCAGAAGATTGGGCAGCCTAACTTAGGATTTAAGATGCTGTCTCAACCTTGAGACAAAGAAGGTTGAAGGGTCAAGATAAAACACAAGTGAGGGAGAGTGGAGAGTAAGAATCACAAGGTAGAGCTGTATGCTTGTGGCTCAAGCCTGTCCTAGATAGTTAGGAGGCTGGGCAGAAAATTCTGTGAAACTTTTATCTCTAATAAACTACTCAGAAGAAGCTGGAAGTAGCACTGTGGCTCAAAGTGGTAGAGCACTAGCCTTGAGCACAAGAGCTCAGGAACAACGCCTAGGCCCTGAATTCAGGCCCCACAACTGACCAAACCTACAGGTCCTGAGCGCTCCTTAGTGGGTGCTAGCATGCCCAGGTTTCACCTGGAGTCACTGTCGGCTAGCAAAGCTGCTCTGTGAGGCTCCATGAATAGGAAGGGCTCTGCTGTCATGGAGCCTTCAGTTACCTGGGGTAGGGGACTGGAAGTTAAGCTCACTAGTGTTGGCATACATACTGTTAGTGCAGCTTTTAGTCACATGCTGTCAGGGACTGGAGGTTAAGCTTACTGGTGTTGGCATACATATTGTTATTTAGAGATGTGCGTAGCTTTCCTGATAGTCTAGCTCTTGTAGGACCCCCGTTGTCACACCCTGTTCCCCATAATAGTGTGTGTGGGTGTGTCACTGGTCCAAGCCACCTGTCTCCCTAAGTCCTAACCTGTAGTTGGCATGACTAGAAGGCTTTAAAGAAGGCAGGGGTTGCTGGGCTCCAGGAGCTCACACTTGGAATTCTTGTTATTCAGGAGGCTGAGATCTGAGGATTGTGGGTTGAAGCCAGCCTGGGCAGAAAAGTGCATGAGACTCTTATCTCCATAAACTACTAAGAAAAAGCCAGAAGTAGTACTGTGGCCCAAGTGGCAGAGTGCTAGCCTTGAGCACAGAGAGGCTTAGGGACAGTGTCTAAACTGCGTTCAAGCTCCAGGACTGGAAAAGAAAAAAAAAAAGGCAGGAGTTGGTGAAGGTTATGTAAGAAGGAAAGGAAGGCAATACAAGCAGCCCATTCTTGCCTTTTTAGTCTTTTGTTTATGTGTGTTCTTTTTTTCGGTGGCTTAGGAAAGATTTACAGTTTTTCTATAAGCTTTTGAAACATTGAGCAAGATCCTAATTCATTTTTGAGGACTGTGATCTGATAGAAGGGAGGGGCAGGGCGTTTGGTTTTGTTTATTCAGTTGGCTTCTGCTCTTAGACCCCTGACCTGGAGCCCCTGGAGCCATCTCTGGAGGACGTGGACAGCATGAATGATTTCGAGCCCTTGTTCTCAGAGGAAGCACCTGAAGTGGAGAAGCCTGTTGCTGCCACTGTCCAGGTTTGGCTTCTACCCAGACCATGAATGCACTTTGAACCTGTGGACATAAATGCCTGGCCAGGCTGTTTCTAACATCCTGGTTGTCTTTTCTAGAAGAGGGGTACCCATATATCCAGTATCAGCCAGAATTTCCTGATGCAGGAAGTCTAGTACCACAATCTAAGTGGCTGTTGCTAGGGCTGGGAAGGTGGCTCAGTGGTAGAGCGCTTGCCTTGCATGCCTGAGGCCCTGGGTTCGATTCCTCAGCACCACATAAGCAAAAGAAAAAAAAAAGCCAGAAGTGGCTCTGTGGCTCAAGTGGTAGAGCACTAGCCTTGAGCTGAAGAGCTGAGGGACAGTGCCCAGGCCCAGAGTTCAGGCCCCACAACCGGACCCAAAAAAAAAAAAAAAAAAAGACCTCACCTAAGTGGCTGTTGCTCTGGCAGGAGTGTGTGGCCGAGTGACTGCAGTCTTGGGCTTGCAGACTGGTGTGTAGAACTTTCTTTTATGTTGTGCTGGTGCCGCTACACTTAGGCCTCATTGGTGTCCATGTTTCTGTCATTGAGGCCTTCAGGGGGTGTTCCTGCTGAATAAGGACCTAGCCAGCCCTGGGTAGACATGCGCCACCACTCTCCATAAAGCTCCTACCTCAGGGATGGGAGCAGGGCACCTGCAGTGTTAAAAGCTGGTTTGCTCCATGGTAGAACAAGGCTAGAAAACTGGATCAGGAAGTCAGGAGAGCTGGGGAGAGGCTGGACCTGCTCTCTGGCATGAACACAGGGCAGAAACTACCCCTGCAATAGTGTAGGAAAGTGGCAAATGGGGTGAGTATCATTATGATCTAAAAATATCTCTTAAACCTTGGGTTTTTAAAGCCCGTGTTTAACTTGGCAGCGTACCATCAGCTGTTTGTTGGGACAGAAAGAATTCGAGCTCCAGAAATTATTTTCCAGCCATCTCTCATTGGAGAAGAACAGGCGGGTGTGGCGGAGACTCTTCAGTACATTCTGGACAGGTGAGATGGTGACTCTCCCTGAGTTGGGGTTGAAAAATTTGGCCAAATCTGCCCAGCAGTTCTTTCCACTTATTTATCTGCTGTGCCCAGGTAGTCACCGTCTCTGTCACCAGGCCTGCATATAGGGGCTCTGTAGATGTTCTCTAGGTATGAGTGTACCGGTTCATTGGAGGAGCTTTTAGAACTTCTCTGAAATTTGAACAGCATGGTCCCAGGGGCACTAGCTTTTTGTAAAGCTTCACATTATTAGAGACTAGTGGTTTTATTTATTCTTTATTTTTTAGACAATGTTTTTATTATGTATCCCAGTCTGGCCTCAGACTTGCAATCCTGCCTCAGCCTCCCAGAGAACTGGGATTACAGGTGTGTGCCACCACACCTGGTAAGACTAATGATTTTAAGTCACTCTCAAGATACTGCAATGCTTATGAAAATGTTTTCTTTCCTGTGGCTATCTATTTATAGAAGAGTTTACATTTCTATAGAGACCTACCTCCCTCTACACACACACACACACACGCACGCACACACACACACACACACATACACACACGCATGCACGCACGCCCCTGGATGAGAGTGTTGTGATTCATGTTGGACAAGCAGGGATCATAACCAGTAGTGCTTGATGCCTTGGGTAGAATAGAGAAAGTGCACTTAGCTAAGGAAAATGTTTTTGTAGCTACTTTGAGCAGATTTGAGGTTTGTCTCATTAGTGATGAGAAAATGATCGAACACTCTTAACGAATAACAAAGAGATATTAAAGATACAATTCAGGTAGAATTGGGGCCTTTAGTCCCAGCTACTTGAGGTGTTGAGGTGTGATCACTTGAGACCATGGGTGGAAGATCAGCCTGGGCAGCATAGTGAGGCTCCATCTCAAAAACGAAACAAAATAGTTGATTTGAAGGTATCTAGGGCAGAAAACTCCAATATTCCATCTCCAATTAACTTAGCAAAATAGCTTAAGTGGTAGCACTCCATCCATGAGCGAGCAAGCAAGCTAAGTGAGAACACAAGACCTGAGTTCTAGCTTTGTTATTGATTTAGAAAAAACAAAAAACAAAAATAAAAAAATAAACCTAAACAACAAGCAAAAACAAAACAAAACTCAAGGCAAAAAAGGGCCAAGTAGAAAAATGAGCCCACAACTTGAGAGGAAGCAAATCTTCTAAGGTATAGAAGTCTTTATATTTTGATTGTGGTGATGGTTCTGGTTAGAAAACCAGAAAAGTTCTAGTCATATTAAGGAAATGACTAGAACATATTGGACAATTTGAATAATTAAGCATTCAGATTGAGGTTTTGAGTATATAATCAGAAACATTGTACTGGCATTCTGTAGAGATACTAATAAAAATTGAGTTTTGGCTTCTTTCTTTTGGTCTTGGCACTTGAACTCAGCCAGAGCACTGTCACTGAGCTTTTTTGCTTAAGGCTAACACTCTACCACTTTTGAGCCATAGCTCAACTGGAGATAGAGTCTCACAGACTTTCATGCCCAGGATGGCTTCAAACCGTGATCCTCAGATCTCAGTCTGAGTCGCTAGGATGACAGATGTGAGCCACCAATACCTGACTATTTTTTTGATACTACCAGGACTAGAACTTGGCCTTCCACTTGCTTGGCTTTCTGGCATACAGTTGGTCCCCTGCCACTTGGATCACACCTCAAGCTAATCTTTTTGCTGCCTAGTCAAAGATGGAGTTTTTCAGACTTTTCTGACTTGTCTGACTATAAACCACAATCCTTCAGATCTCAGCCTTCTAAGTAGCAGGATTACAGGTTGATTTTTTTTTTTAACTTTTCAAGTAGATTCAAAGAAGAGCTTCATTTCTATGTCTGTGCCTTCTAAGTAGCTAGGATTACAGGTTGATTTTTTTTTTTTAACTTTTCAAGTAGATTCAAAGGAGAGCTTCATTTCTATGTTTGCATTGTCTTTGATGAATATCAAGTTAGAGGGTCATTTCTCTCCTAGGTACCCAAAGGCTGTTCAAGAAACACTGGTCCAGAATATTTTCCTCACTGGTGGGAATGTAATGTATCCAGGGATGAAAGCCAGGATTGAAAAGGAACTGCTGGAGATGAGGCCTTTTCAGTCTTCTTTCCAGGTACTAGTTGTTCATTTAACTGTTTGAGAATAGCAGTCATTGATTTTCTGATTGCAAAAGTAAAATGAAAAAATATTGTCAAATCCACTTAGAGATAACCATAATTGACATTTCTGTCTTTTTTTCTTTCTTTTTTGTTTTTTTGGGTCTGGTCATGGGGCCTGAACTCTGGGCCTGGGCGCTGTCCCTTAGCTCTTCAGCTCAAGGCTAGCGCTGTACCACTTGAGCCACAGTGCCACTTCCAGCTTTTTTCTTTTTGCTTATGTGGTGCTGAGGAATCCAACCCAGGGCCTCATGCATGCAAGGCAAGCGCTCTACCACTGAGCCACCTTCCCAGCCCTGACATTTCTGTCTTTTTTAGTGACCTTTGATCTGCATTTTACATGTTTTATTAGTGTACATTGGTTGTCTAAGGCAGTTCTTTGTGACATTTCTACACATGTAAACAGTGTATCCTGATCAAACTCTTCTCTTTTATTACTCTACCTTACTTCCTCCTCCTCTTAAAAGAGTTTCAATGTGTTTGAATATTATATTTTCATACATACAAACTACTTCAACCATGTTTATTTTTATTCACCTTCATTAGCCCTGCCCTCTCCTGCTGGTGTTCATCCCTTCAACATAACTTATTTTCCTGATGTGTGTGTATTTGTGTGTGTATGTATGCATGCGTATGTGTGGATTGCAGTAAGGGGCTGTACTATGGCATTTTAGATGTGCATATGTTTTGTTCAGAATAACCCTCTCAGCCAGGTGCCAGCAGCTCACACATGTAATCCTAGTAAGGAGGCTGTGATCTGATGATTGTGGTTCCAAGCCAGCATCTGGAAAGTCTGTGAGACTCTACCTCCTAATAACCCCTTCTCTCCCACAAAAGACAGAAGTGGAGTGGGGCTAAAGTGGTAAAACACCAGCCTTGAGTGAAAAAGCTAAGGGCAGCGCCCAGGCTCTGAGTTCAAGCCCAGTACCACTGCAAAAAAAGAAAAAATAGTCCTCTTTATTGCTTTCTCTTTCCCCAGCCCTTTCATCATATAATTCATTATATAATTTCCTCATATAATTGATCAATAATTATATTGATAGTCCTTATGCTGTCTTTATACAGAGTACAGTGTATTTTGAAATCAGTTACCCTCCATCTTTCTTTTTCCCTTTCCCCTTCTCCTCAGCCCCCTAAATACTCTCAATTATGATCATGCTTTATGTATATTTGTCTATATACATTTGTAGATATTTATTATATTGTTGCGTGTATATATAGGTACGTACTTGTGAATATGCATGTCCTTTTTGTCTAGTGCCATGTTATAAAAGAATAAGGACAGGGGCTGGGAAGGTGGCTCAGTGGTAGAGCGCTTGCCTTGTATGCTCAAGGCCCTGGGTTCGTTCCTCAGCACCACATAAACAAAAAGAAAAAATCTGGAAGTGGCGCTGTGGCTCAAGTGGTAGAGCGCTAGCCTTGAGTTGAAGAGCTGAGGGACAGCGCCCAGGCCCAGAGTTCAGGCCCCATGACCGGACCCCCCCCCCAAAAAAAAAAGAATGAGGACAGTGGACACATTGGTCCCCATCATGACTTTAGGGGGGAATGGTAACAGTTTTTCTTCATTTAGCATAGTGACTCTAGGTTTATTATGCCCTTTAAGTATAGGAACATTCCTTCTTTTCTTTTCTTTTTTCTTTTGCCAGTCCTGAGGCTAGAACTCAGGGCCTGAGCACTGTCCTTGAGCTTCTTTTGCTTAAGGCTAGCAGTCTACCACTTGAGCACAGTCTACCACAGCGCCATTTCCAGCTTTTTCTATGTATATGGTACTGAGGAACCTAGGGCTTCATGCATGCTAGGCAAGCACTCTGCCACTAAGCTACATTACCAGTCAGGACCATTCCTTCTATTCTCAGTTTTTTTTAGAGCTTTTATCATAAAAGGCTTTTTCTGTGTCATTAGCATGTAATTTTTGTCCTTATGTATTATAAGTATTTATATATGTTGAACTACCCTTGCATCCTCAGGATAAAGGTAGCTTGATCATGGTATTTGATCCTTTTAAGGGGTCATTGATTTTTGTTTGCAAGAATTTTAGTTTTTTCAAATTTTTGTGATCAGCTGTTTTCTGCCAATAAATACATTCCAGAGCATACTTCTTTTGTTCCTTAAGTCCTAGGGATTGAACTCAGGGGCTCACACAAGTGCCATCCCCAGAGTTCTGTTACTTTTCATTTTTTTGCCAGTAGGGTCTTATGCTACTTTTACCTGGGCTGTCCTTTAACTCAGTCCTCCTATCTCAGCCTTCCAAGTGGCTGAGATTACATGTGCATACCATCACACCCACCTCCAAAACATCCTTTTTGTGGCTGTGTAAAATTCTATTACTTACCATAGATGTTACAATATTTCTTTTTTTAAAACATAATTTTATTATTGTGTATTTGGTACTGAAGAATTGAACCCAGGCCCTCATGCATGCTAGGCAAACATGCTACCACTAAGCCACATTCCCAGCCCCACAATATTATTAGGAGTAATGGTAGTTACTATTTATTGGTTGCTTTATCAGGCAAATTACCAAGCACTGTATAGTCATTGTCTCCCTGGCATTTCCTAGGCCAGAATGGTGGGGCTGGAGGTGTGACTCAGTGGTAAAGCACTAGCATGTATGAGACCCTGGGTTTCATCTGTAGCACCACACAAAGGGGCGGGGCGCGGGGGAGGGGGGATCCCCTTTGCACAAGTTGTTATTCTCATAGGCTTATGTGTCTGTTCTCCCTCCCTTTCTCCATCTGTTCCAGAAATTCTGAAACCTCTATTCCTGCTTGGAGTTCCTGTGGCTGTTGGAGGGAGGGAGGAGAGGAGGGAGGAAGGAGAGGTGACAGGCGTGGGAGGTGAGGAGGGCTCCACACATAGGAGCCTGCTTGGAGCAGGATGGTTACTGTGGTGGTCAGGTCGAGGAGTTGAGGGATCCTGTAGGTCTGCTGACCCCAGGCCCCATGTCCATGTTAGAAGCCTCCTTCTGTCACCCTCAGGTCACCCCTTTCTGAAAGTTCTGATTGACAGCACCTGGCACAGGGCAGAGTGCTGGGCCCCGTTGCTTAGGGAAGCCAGTGCTGTGTGCTGTGTCGTGGGGAGCGTGCAGAGACTGTCCTGCACCATCTGGGATCTGGTTGGGGACTCTGTGTGTACTTCTGAGGATCGAAGGGAGGGGCTGTCACCAAATGGCAGAACATCCATGGCAGGAGCCCAAGTACGAGACCCCATTCCACTTCTTGTTTCAGGTTCAGCTCGCCTTGAACCCTGTGCTGGACGCCTGGTATGGTGCTCGGGAATGGGCCTTGGACCACCTAGAAGACAATGGAGCCTGGGTCACCAGGAAAGAATATGAGGAAAAGGGAGGAGAGTATCTCAAGGAACACTGTGCCTCCAACATCTACGTCCCCATCCGCCTGCCCAAGCAGGCCTCCCGTGCCTCGGAAGCCCCAGCGTCCAGCAGAGGCTCTGGGGGCAGTGGAAGTGGTCTAGGTGAGCAGGCCTAGCGGTGGAGCCTCGAGCCACAGCCTGCACACGCTGGCAGTGTGAGGGGACAGGGCTGCATCTGTTGAACATGTCCCAGGCACATTTGGCTGCCAACCAGATTTCTCCCAGGGAGAACAGAGACAAAGGGCGGCGGGGATCTTCAGTGGACGGTTGCAGTGAGGAACTTTGGGTTGCCTCTGGCATCTGGGAACTACGGATAGCCTGTGGCATCAGCTTCTGGCACTAGTAACTGAAGACAGGTGGAGGCCAGAGGCAGACAGAAGGCACAGACATCTCGCATTGCATTTGAAAGCCTTGAAAGAGATAAAAACAAAAACCCCAGATTTGTCAGTGTGGCTATTTCTTTCTTTCTTTCTTTTTTTTTTTTGGTGGGGGGCGGTCCAGTCCTGGGCCTGAACACTGGGCCTGGGCACTGTCCCTCAGCTCTTCGCCTCAAGGCTAGCGCTCTACCACTTGAGCCACAGCGCCACTTCCGGCTTTTTTCTTTCTGCTTATGTGGTGCTGAGGAATCGAACCCAGGGCCTCAAGCATGCAAGGCAAGCGCTCTACCACTGAGCTACCTTCCCAGCCCTTGGGTTATTCTTATACTGTTTATTTTTTTCAGTTCTTTGTATATTTTTAGCATTGGTCCTTTATGTGTTGTAATTTAATCTTTTTATTTTATATATTCTGGACATTAGTCCTTTGTGAACAGCTAACAAAAATTCTCTCATTCTATGGGTTGTCTCTTGGTTTTGTTAATTGTTTCTTTTGCTGGGCAGAAACTCTTTAGCCATGTCCCATTTGTCAATTCTTGGTCTTGTAGCTCAGCAGCTACCTGGGGAACAGTTGAGACCTTTGGACATTCTCCAGCAGGGACTGACTTCTAGAAACTTCAGCAGTTAACCTGGTGGTTGCACCTGGCTTGTAACTTGCCCTGGGTTTCATGACAATATGTTTAGATGACAGTGTGTCCTTTTGGACGATGGACCAGTGTGTCTGTCTGTCAGTAGGAAAGAACATTACAAATGTGTGCACTGAGTTCCATGTCAGCCTTTATTACAGCATTCCTTTAGCCATTCTAAGAAGTATTTTCAAATTAACACTTGAATGTCCTGACTAAATTTGCAAAGAGACCCCGGAGAGGAAGATGAGCAACCTGTTGTTTCTTAATTCATTTTCCCACATTCTGGCCCTGGAAGTAGGGACAACTGCCAGCTGTTAAAGCTGCTGAGACACTGGGCAGTTTGAGGACCTACCAATCACACCCACTCCATGCTAGCACCTTCCCTGTGAGCCAAAGTAGTCACGAGGTATAGGAATGGGGTGAGCAAATAGGTCCTCTGATGCCACCTGGTGGCATTTGAGGAGAGCACCACAGTGACAATAGATACATAATCCTCGTCTGAATTCATGGCTGGTTTTGTAAAAGGGCCAAATTACAGGAGCTGTCAGCTTTTTGTTGGATGAGAAAGGTAAGAACAGAGGTGGGTTGAAACATGAAAATGCTTTGGTTCTTTTTGAACCAGAGAAACAGAATCCTGAAACTTCCCCATACTCTTAAGTTTGAGTTGTTGACCTTTGCTTCCAGTGCTTGATCTAGAGACTGCACACACTCAACACTGACAAGAAAGACAATACTTACAGGGGAACGCAGGTTTCAATGCTCCTGAGAGCATCATGGGAAGATCCTGTTGTGTTGAGGTAAGCAGAGCTCACTTAACAACATAGCCTTACTTCTCCTCCAGGCTCAGTATGCACACTTGCCTAAATGCAGGACTCCCATCCTGCTCTGAGCTATGTTGCAAATGTTATGTGAGAGAAAGAAGTATTCTAAGTCATCTGAGTTTCAGAGAACCATGTGCTGCTAAAAGAACATAGATTCTGCCAGGCACTGGTGGCTCACGCCTGAAATCCTAGCTACTCAGGAGGCTTGGGTCTGAGGATTGCGGTTCTAAGCCAGCCAAGGCAAGAAAGTCCACGAGACTCTCAGGGGCAGCACCTAGGCCCTGAGTTCAAGCCCCACAACTGGGGAAAAAAAGATCCTTTTTTTTTCTTGTCGGTTGTAGGGCTTGAACTCTGGGCTTGGGTGCTATCCCTGTGCTCTTCAGTTCAAGGCGAGTCCTTTACCACTTGAGCCACAGCACCACTTCCAGTTTTCTAGAGGTTTATTCGAGATTAGAGTCTCATGAACTTTCCTGCCCGGGCTGGCTTTGAACTGTGATCCTCAGATCTCAGCCTCCTGAATAGCTAGGATTACAGGTTTGAGCCACCAGTGTCTGGCTAAAAAAAGATTCTTTCACATTAGTGCTTTCTCTTGCCCTGCTAATAGCAGGTGTTTTTTGTTTTGTTTTGTTTTGTTCTGTTCGGTTGTGGGGCTTGAATTCAGGGCCTGGGCACTGTTCCTGAGCCTCTTTGCTCAATGCTAGTGCTCTACCATGTGAGCCACAGTTTTTTTATTTATTATTTACTTATTTTTGCCAGTCCTGGGACTTGAACTTAGGGCCTGGGCACTGTCCCTGAACTTCTTTTTGTTCAAGGCTAGCACTCTACCACTTGAGCCACAGTGTCACTTCTGACTTTTTCTGTTTATGTGGTACTGAGTAATCAAATCCAGGGCTTCATGCATGCTAGGCAAACATTCTGCCACTAAGCCACATTCTCAGTCCCATTTATAACTTTTTTTTTTAGGGGGGAGGTCTGGTTGTGAGGCCTGAACTCTGGACCTGGGCGCTGTCCCTCAGCTCTTCAGCTCAAGGCTAGTGCTCTACTACTTGAGCCACAGCGCCACTTCTGGCTTTTTTCTTTTTTCTTATGTGGTGCTGAGGAATCGAACCCAGGGCCTCATGCACTGAGCCACCTTCCCAGCTCCGCCATTCATACCTTTTTAATGGGCATCTGTATTCTTGAAAATGAAGATACAAGTGATCTACAGAGTTTGAGAGTTCTTGTCTCATTCAATTTATACTAGCTACGAGTAATAGTGTATGTAATCGTGTCCCTTGGGAGACTGAGGCAGGAAGACCTATCACAAGTTCAAAACTAATGTGGGCTACATATTGAAACCTTATCTAGAAACAAGACCTACATATCTGGGTAGCTGAGGGCGCAACTCAGTGGTGGAGCACTTGCTCAGCATATGAGAGGTCCTTGGCTTATTCCCTCGTCCAGCAAAACCAACAGTCCATGCTGTGTGTATGTGATCTGGAAATCATGGATGTGTTGTACAATTATAAAACAGTCCAACTTCAATCCAAATGAGAACTCAGCCCTTAAAAGCAAACCAAACCAAAGGAAGCGAGTCCAGTTATATAACAAGTTGGTAGCTTTCACAGAGGACTTATTTTAAGTGGCTTTTCACAGTTGTTGACAAAAAATAGTAGCTGAGTATACCTCTTTAGTGGGCTCAGTTCTAAAACTAAAGTGAATTGCAAAGAAGTCCTACAGTTTTTATAAATTATGTTAATAATAGCATTGGGATGGTTATTATGAAGATAAGTAGATATGTTTGCATATTCAAATGACTATGTTAATGTGAGGAGCCAAAAATTTCAGTATAAAAAGATGCAAAATTATGAAATTCTATAATTCTAAGTTCCAAATGCAAATAGTGGTATGAACACATGATACATTTTCTCTAAAAATGTCAGTTTCTCAGATGAAATATAGACTAGAATAATGGACCCTCGACAACCAGGAACTCCCCACATGCCCACATCCTTGCTTCTCAAATCCGTTCTCCACTGAGAAGAGCAATTGCCTCTTGTAGAAACAAATGTCTGTTTCCAGTTCAAGGGTAGGGAATGCGGAAGATGACCTGGATATCCTGGAACACTAGAAAGCGAGGAAATGATCACCCCAGGAGGCTCTTGGGGTCCTAGCAGACTGAGAGGCCGAATTGGAACCTGGTAACAAAAAATAAGCTCAATAACAACAGCCAGTTTATTAGAATCAGGATCTAAAACATGGTCCACTCTTGCTTGTGTTACGCTTCCTAAAGGTTTTTAAATTGGTAAGGGGGGGGGTGGGAGGGAAATATTCCATGGAGTATTCAATGGGGAAGTATGATGGGGAAAATATTTCATGAAGTATTTGATAGGGGAATATTCAATAAGGGAGCATTTGATGGGGGAAGTATTTGATGGAGAGATATTTGAAGGGGGAACTGTTTGATGGGAAAGTTTGATGGAGTAACTATTTGATGAGGGAACTTTTTTTTTTTTTTTCATGGGGCCTGAACTCTGGGCCTGGGCGTTGTCCCTCAGCTCTTTAGCTCAAGGCTAACGCTCTACCACTTGAGCCACAGTGGTGGCATATTTGTTGGGGGGGATATTAGTTAATGGGGGATATTTGGTAAGGGCATATTTGGTGAGGGAGAATTTGATGGGAGAGGTGTTTGATGGGACAAGTATTTCATGGGGACAAAGTATTTAACAGGAGTATTTAGTGGGAGAGAATTTGATGGGGGAAGTAGTTGATGGAGGAGGTACCAGAGCATTTTCTACATTCTGGATTTGGCTGACTGCATTTCATTGGTATTGTTGAACATATTTGCCCCATTTAGATCCTCTTTCCACCTTCTCATGCTGGCCTTCGCCCTAAGAAGTTGACCTAAGTGGTGTGTATCAGAGGGACCTCTAGCCTCCATCTTCAATTGAGTTTGGACATTAGGGAGCCCTCACAGGATTGGGAGGGTCAGAGAAGGATCAGTGTTTATTCCCCTGGCTCCATCCCACATAGCTACTTCTGTTGGACATTCTCCTTGACCAAAGGTATCTGTTTCTGTCCACAAGTCGTCTTTTCAGGCTTGGGAAACCTCTCCTGCCTGCTGTCTCCCTGGATTCTGCATCAATTGATTGATTAGTTGATTGTGTGTGTGTGTGTGTGTGTGTGTGTGTGTGTATGTATATTTGTATACCATCGTCCCTCACTATACTGTGATTTACTTATTGTGGCTTCACTGTATTCCTTTTTTAAAAATACACAAATAATGATCCCTCATCTATGGCAGGTGTTATGTTCTGGAGACCCGCATGATAGGCAAAAATCCACAAAGTAGCAATAAGCAATCCATGCTATAGCAAGGGATGACTAGCACTGCTACTTTGCAGATTTCCACCTGTCATGGAGTCTCTGGAACCTAACTCCCATGACAGATGAGGGATCACTGTATCCTGAAGCTTAAACTCAGGGCCTGGACATTGTTCCTGAGACTTTTTGTTCAAGGATAGCATCCTGTCACCTGAGCCATGGCTCAGCTTCCAGCTTTTTGGTGGTTAGTTGGAGATAAAAGTCTCACAGTCTTGCTCTCTAGACTGGCTCCATACTGCATTCCTCAGATCTTAGCCCCCTAAGTAGCTAAGATTGTAGTTGTGAGCTACAGGCACCCAACCCATCTTGTTTTTAAGATAGAGTCTGCTAACTTTTGCCTCCTAGTTATACCTTTCTGGCAGCTGGATGTTATTTAATCAGTATATTATCCAGATGGAATTCATGTTGGCATAGGTTTATGATTGGACTTTAATTGACTTCTTTTCAGACAACTAGCCAGTCAAAAGAACAGTATTTATTGACTCATCCATCTTCTCCCTACAGATTTAAATTCTACTTATATTATTTATTAAATGACCTTCTAATCTTTTGGTTTGCTTCCAGACTCTCTTGTCTGCTGCATTCATCTCTATTTCTGAATTCATCATGGACTGCTTATTATAGTCACTTTATAATATACTTAAGATCTGGCAGATTTGTCTCCGGAGACCTCCCTTCCTCGCTCAGATCTTTCTTGATTTTTTTTTTCCCTTCATGATCTTCAGAATCAGTTTTTAAGTCCTCAAATAATTCTGTGGTTATACTTATTTGCATCCCATAAAATTAATAGATTAAGAGATAGGAAGAATCTTCCTGCCCCACCCCACCCCCCATCCCTGGCAAGGGACCTGCCTCTTCCCTTTACTCTGACGTTGAAGGGATTGCTCATGTTGTTCCCGCACATGTCTTGAGAGGCAACTCATTCATTTTAACATTGGAATGGCATTTATTCTGTCTCATCCCATGGTTTGTTTCATTGTTCCGCCCTTGTCATTCCAATAAATGCTTCCAAATTTCTTTTACTATAAATAGGGCTGCAAAAATACCCCTGTATGCACATATATTTGGGAAATGATGTTGCTACCAACGAAATGTCTAGACCAAAAGCTTTAAAACAAAAAAGTGGGGGGGGGGGCCAGGGGGAGGATGGGAAAAAAAAAAGAAATGTACTCATTGCCTTACTCATGTAACTGTAGCCCCTCTGTACAGCATCTTTACAATAAAATAATTTTTTTTTTTGTCAGTCGTGGGGCTTGAACTCTGGGCCTGGGTGCTATCCCTCAGCTCTTCAGCTCAAGGCAAGCGCTCTACCACTTGAGCTACAGCGCCACTTCCAGTTTTCTGGTGGTTTATTGGAGATAGGAGTCTCACGGTCTTTCCTGCCCGGGCTGGCTTTGAACCATGATCCTCAGATCTCAGCCTCCTGAGTAGCTAGGATTACAGGCATGAGCCACCAGCGCCCAGCTAAAAAAAATTTAACAACAAAAAAAAAGGTCAAATGTGGTGGTTCACACCTGTAATCCCAGCACTCAGGAGGCTGATGCAGAAGGACCTTGAGTTCAGAACCAGCCTGGGCCATGGTACTATAAAAAGAAAAATCAACAAATTGAAGAATACTAGGCTCTCAAGAGAATAGTTTAAAAGGTTATGAAGATAAGCTAACAGAACACACCAAATAAGATTACAATGTGAAGTGTCCTCGATATGAAGAATAGGATCATGACATGAAAATAAAATGATTAATAATTCACTTATTATACTACTCTTACCTGCAAGACTGTTGCCTGTCTGTCCCCTGCTGGATGCTGCTACCTGTGTCCCATGAGGTTCTGCTCCAGGCTTTTCTCCACTGTCTTGGACACCTGGAAAGCTCCCCTACTGCACACAGCCAGGTCAGGGGACAGAAGCCAGGCCCCTGAGAGCGTCCCCTATTCAGAGTTAGTCTTGGGAGTAAGCCAGGGAGACTACATGGGGAAATTCCCTCTGCAGAATCAATCCCAGCAGTATCATGCAGAATCAAGAACTGAGTCACATCACTTGAGGTCCTGGATCCAGCCTTGCCTGAAGGTGTTTCCAGGCAGGATTCTCTGCAACCAGAGCCACAAGCAAGGGTAGTTGCACCAGGCCCCAGAGGTCAGCAGCACTGGGGAGAGGTGCTCATATATGTGTATATATATATATATATATATATACACACACACATATACATATATGTATATATGTGTAAATATATATATATATATATGTATCTGTGTGAACCATCTTGGCAGTGAGAGGTCTCTAGAAGCTTAGAGAGCACTTGAGCAGAAGGGACCAACCACCAGGGGTCAGTTACCTGTTGCTGTGAAACAAACTACCCAGAAACTTCACAGTGGAAGCAGCGACAGCACACGTGCTCAAAATTCTGTGGTCAGCGATTCCTGCTGGGCCCAAAGGGGAAGTAGCCATTCACCTGTCTACAGCCATGGGCTAGATTGGGGCAGTAGCCTGGGGTAGCTTTGCTCAAGCCTGGGGCCTCTGCTGGGCTTCCTGGAACAGAAGAGGCAATTCCAGGTTTATGCACAAGGTGGCGCTGTTCCAAGACAGCCAGAAGCAGTGTGTAACGGCCTGAGTCCCCTGGCCCCTGGGAGAAGGGGGGGGGATGTGCAGAGAGCAAATGGGGGCCGCAGAGGGCATCGAGGAGATGGCCTCAGTCCTTCTACCTCCTCGCCTCCTGCTGGGACCTCTCTGGCTCCGGAAGCATTCTCCATCTGATGGAGAATGACCCACGGGCAAGTGCAGTGCTATCAGCAAGGTGCATGCTGGACCAAGCCTTCCGACACTGCAGGGGCCATGCTCTTCAAGACCAGACCTTCGAAGAGGTGTTAAACAGAGGCGGTCCGGGTAGGCCTGGATGCGATCTGACGGCTGTCCCTGTGAGAAGAGGAGATTGAACACAGGTACTGGGGCATCTGTGCATGGAACAAAGGCCACAGCCAGGGGCCATCTGCAAACCCAGGACAGAGGCTTGCGAAGAAACCAACCCTGTTGTCACTTGGGACGATTCCTCCAGAACTCTGGGAGCTAAAGCACTGTCGTTTAAGTCACCCTGCCTGTGGAAGTCATGGCAGACATCACAAATGTACACGGAGGCCTCTCTATGCCTCTTATATCCTGTCCCCTGGAAGCCCAGGCCAGCCCAGCACAAACCCCACAGACTGACAGACCTGACGAGACTTGGGCCCCCATGCTCACTCCTTCCCAGATATGGAGTACTTTCCCCAAATTCATCAACATAGTAAAATGGTTGCTTTAACCAAGTTTTAGGGGTCGTTTATTACACAGCAAAGCTAAGTTCCAGTGGCTCTTCTGGAGCAGTTACACTTCTTATAATTTCATACAAAAGGAGCTGGTGCACACCTGTAATTCCAGCATTCAGGAGGCTGACCTAGGAGGATCCCAAGTTTGAGGCCATCCTGGGCTACAGAGTGAGACAAATATACAGAATACTTCTCTTTGAATATGACCCAGCTTCGGCAGCACTGGTGCTGCCACCTGGTGGCCAACGGGAACATTGCAAGACATGCTGTTTCTTTTAAGAACAACTTTCATTCATTTTACCAGTGTTCACCAGCTCTGATGGTGGGGGGTCAACTGTAGTTTAAAAAGCATGTCATAGCCAGATGTGGTGGTACATACTTTTAATCTCAACACTTGGGAGGTTGACACAGGAGGATCTCAAATTGGAAGCTAGCCCGAGCTACATAGCAAGATCTCATTCTCAAACAAGCAAAACATAACATTACTGATTTTTAAAAAAATATCCTTTCAAATTACATCATGAAATTTCACAATTTCAGGCCAGGTGCTGATGGCTCACATCTATAGTCCTAGCTACTCAGGAGGCTGAGATCTGAAGATGGGGATTTGAAGCCAGTCCGGGTAGGAAAAGTCCCCCTGAGACTCTTATCTCCAATTAACCACTCAAAAACTGGAAGTGGTGCTGTGGCTCAAGTGGTAGAACACTTGCCTTGAGCACAGAGAGGCTCAGGGATAGCACCCAGGTCCTGAGTTCAAGCCCCACCATCCACCAAAAAAAATTTCCACAATTTCTTATATTCTGTTTCCAAATCCAGACTCTGAGAACTGATAGCTTGTTTTCCTCAGCTTCCAAGGGCTTGCTCAGCAGCTAAACCTAATCGGAGCTGATGTGGAGCTATGACTAACCTTCATTAACCTTAACGTTCTCAGGGACATCAGAATGTTTGGATAGGGGGCGCTGCTGCAGACCTCCCTGGAAGGCTAGGGGCAGGGTTTGTATCAGAGTGAGCAGCAGCCCTCCAAGTGTGGCTTGCCAGACTAGGAGCAGCCTTGTCACCTAGGAACTGGAGAGAAATGGACATTTTCAGCACTGCCCCTGTGCCAGTGATGCCCCGCCCCCTGTAGCTAGCCTTCCTAGTGATTCTGATTCAGCTCACTGGGGACAGTGAGCATAGGCACTACATTACACTTAGAAAATCCCTTGGCCTTCCCAACTCTTCCAGGGTTTAAGATAAGAGGTTGCTCTCAGACTTGTACTTTGAAATGTTCAGTGATGTTGAAGAAAGCCATGAAATGTTCATGTCTCAGAAAGGTAGGCAGAGGTTCCTTGCAGGAAGAGAGAAATAAGATCAAGTAATAACAGTAGACACTACTTTTACTCTCAGACATGGTGCCAAGTGCTTACACTCAGTCTACATCATGACTAGGAGATGGGCATTTTTATAGTCCTATTTTATGATTGGGGAAACTGAGGCAAGGGGCATGAGCAATGTCCAAAGCCCAGAGAGAGCCATCAACAGGTGTAGGGGACTTCAGGAGAGAAATATAGTCAATGTACATGCCCTCATTGTATGTGTGTGTGTGTGTCTGTCTGTCTGTCTGTCTATCTGTGTACTGCTCCTGGGGTTTGAATTCAGGGCCCACATACTATCCCTGAGCTACTTTTGCTCAGTGCTAGTGCTCTACCACTTGAGTCACAACACCACTTCTGGCATTTTATTGGTAGCTTATTGGAGATATGAGTCTTGTGGACTTTCCTGCTCAGGCTGGCTTTGAGTCATGATCCTCAGCTCTCATCCTCCTGTGTAGCTGGGTTACAGGCGTGAGCCACCAGAGCCCGGCACATGACCTCATTTCTTCTGCACTCTGATCTCTTTCTGGTTCTTCCCTAAAATGAGATCCCTATAACCACCCCCTCCCCAGTGGCTCAGAGTAAAGGAGAAAGACTAGATCTGTGTCCCCCCTATTTTAAACCTCTATGGCACATGTACATGTCACAAACCAATGCCACTGTGTTTCTGAAGTAACAAGACTGGAAGTATCCATTTCAACTTGCCATTTCCCATTGCATTTTCTGTTCTCCAGGTAGCTTTATCTCAGTTCATTTTCAGTTGTTCAGAATGCTATCATAGAAAAGGCTCCTTGGTTCATCTGTGCATTCCCCTATGGGCAGACTTTTAGTTTGTTCCTAGTCTTGCTCTTACATATAAAGACAGAGTGGATATCCTTAGCTATATCACTCCCTGCTCTGGAAGATGGGAGAATGTTCTCTAGGCAGGTCTTCCTAAATGTGGACTGCTGGGCCACAAGGTGTGTACAGCCAACTTTCTTATATAATGCCAAATTTCTCTCCAAAATGACTTCTAGCATTTACTTTCCTCTCAACCCAGGGCCTTCAGGTACCAATCTTAGCCTGGCATAGTATTGACAAACCTGTCTCCTCCTCTTCCTCCCGCTCCTCCTTTTGTGCTGGTTCTAGGGCTTGAGCTCAGGGTCTCGTGCTTTTCCTTAGCTTTTTTGTTCAAGGCTGGTACTCTATTGCTTGAGCCATAGCTCCACTTCTGGTGCTTAACCAGAGATAAAAGGTTTCTTGGGTTTGTCCACCTGGGCTGTCTCAAATCAGTATCCTCAGATCTCAGCCTCCTGAGCAGCTAGGGTTACCGGGCATGGGACGACTAAGGTTCACTCTGGCTATTCTGTTTGCATTTTCCGGTCATTTTGAGGTTGAGCATTGTCTTCCATCCAGTCCCTTCTCTGGGGATGTACACCTTGCCTTCCTCCTTCAGCTTTGCCTAGGTCACTCCCAAGCTGAAGACCTTCTCTCCCCTGAGCTGAGGCTCTGGGCTTGATTTTGCCACTCAGAACAAGGGAACAACTTCCATGTGCAGAGATGGCAGCGAGTGACCATGGCTGCAGGCTGGAGGGTAACAACAGCGCCACCAACAGGACAAAGGTGGAAGGAAAGAAACCTCAGCATCAGTTGATGGCTTCTGATACAGTATTATTATCTTGTTGTGTTTTCAGAACTGTGCATGGATGAGGAACATTTCCCTCCATAGAATTCCCAGCCTTGTATTATTATATTTTTTTGTTAGTCGTGGGGCTTGAACTCTGGGCTTGGGCGCTGTCCCTCAGCTCTTCACCTCAAGGCTAGTGCTCTACCGCTTGAGCCACAGTGCTACTTCTGGTTTTCTAGTGGCTTATTGGAGATAAGAGTCTCACGGATTTTCCTGCCCAGGCTGGCTTTGAACCTCGATCCTCAGATCTCAGCCTCAGATCTCAGTAGCTAGGATTGCAGGCGTGAGCCACTAGTGCCTGGCCCGTGTATTATTTTGTCTTGTTTTGTTTTGCCAGTCCTAGCGCCTGAACTCAAGGCCTGAGCACTGTCCCTGAGCTACTTTTGCTAAAGGCTAGCACTCTACCCCTTGAGCCACAGCACCACTTCCGACCTTTTCTGTTTATGTGGTACTGAGGAATCAAACCCAGGGCTTCATGCATGCTAGGCAGACACTCTACCACTAAGCCACACTCCGCACCTCCCCCCCCCCGCCCCCGCCAGCCGTGTAAAGGTGGCCGTTTTGTTCCTTCAGCAAACCCTCACTCTGCTCCTCCTTCGGCCCTGTCTTCACTGGACCCTGGCATCTGAACTGTCCCAGTCTTTCATCAATGGTGCTGTCTGTATTAGTGGCCCAGGGCCACCACAACAGAAGACCACAGGCTGAGAAGACTCAACAGCAGACACTTATTTCTCACCATCCTAGACGCTGGCAGTTAGACATCAAAGTGTCAGCAGACTTGTGTCTTCCGAGGCCTCTTTCCTGGGCTTGCGGCGGGCTGGCTGCCTTCTTCCAGTGTCTTCAGCTGGCCTTTCTCTGTCTCCTCGTCCTTCCCCAGGAAGATCAGGGTTCCTGATGGAATCCATTTTACCCTAGCGACTTTCACAACGTAGTCACCCTACTAGCCACCTTTTCATTGGCCTCACAAAACACTCAAGACCGTGACCTTCCCCCCTGATTTACTTTATTGCTGTTTTAGAGGTGATAGACAGCGGAGTTACCTTTACATAGTCAGGTAATAAGTCCATTTCCTTTCACACAGACTCACCTGCTCCCTCATTCTCTCCCAGTCCCTCCCTCCCATCTCCACCCACGAATTGCACAGTGCACTTTCATTGCTGTCCAGTGCGCTGCACTGCTGGACTTTTTCTCCCTTTTTCCTTGGATTCTGTGCCCTCTCCCAACCCTCCCACAGATATGCATGTGAATATACCATATATAAGGTAAGTTAAGAAAAAGTTCTTTGTTCCCATATCTTTAGTTCCTTTCAGTATGTATATTATTTTATATACATATGAAGAGGTGCTTGGGTATTGCACCTGTGTGATTCTCTCCTATCCTCATTTGGTCTCACTGTATGTATCTAAAATTCTGTGTAATTACGCTATGAACTTATTATTTTGTTGTGGGGCCTGAACTCTGGGCCTGGGCGCTGTCCCTCAGCTCTTCAGCTCAAGGCTAGCGTGCTATCACTTGAGCCACAGCGCCACTTCTGGCTTTTTTCTTTTTGCTTATGTGGTGCTGAGGAATCGAACCCAGGGCCTCAGGCATGCAAGGTAAGCACTCTACCACTGAGCCAACTTCCCAGCCCCAGGCTATGAACTTATAAAGAGGAAGGGTTGCCCTTGGTTTCGTAGTCTAAGGTCACATGTTCCCATTGCTTTGGGCCTTCAGCAATAGAAGCTTAAGGTGGGGAAGCACTTGGGAAGGAGAACCCCCCCCCCTCAAGCCAGGTGGCAAAGAGTAAAGGCAATGACCTAAGGGCCTCCCATTAGGTCCCACCTCTTAAAGGGCCACAGCACCTCCTCATGATACCACACAGGAGACAAAGTCTTTAATACCTGGGCCTTTGAGGACACTACATCCAATTAACAGCAAAGACCCCCCCCCATCTCCAAACATAGCCACATTTTGAGATGCTGAGTGTTAGGACTTCTCCTTGTGAATTTGGGATCTGGGGAAGACCGGCCATAACGCTGCGTAATGGAGAAGCAAAGATGGATTCAGCGATCACTACTGCAGGTAAAGTGACAATGTTGTCTCTTCTGCTCTGACCAAGTGGTTCTGGGAAGCCTCCCTTGAGAGGTGACATTTGAACTGACATGAGAGAAGAGTGGGACCCAGGCAAGGGAGCGGGAACAGGATATGTTGTGCGAATGATGATACCTCACTAGGTATGTAAAGACTGAAAGTCTTCAGTAGCACAGGTTGCCAGGGGGACGTGCAGGGGTGACTTTGGACATGGTGACATTCTGCATCAGACACAAGCAATCCCAGCACTTCTTTTTAAAAAGTGCAGATTTCCAGGCCAGGTGCAGTGGTGCACACTTGTAATCCCAGCATTCAGAAGGCTGAAACAGGAGGGGCATGAATGCACGGCCAGCCTGGGCTATGTGAAGAGAGACTTAAAAAAATCATCACAAGCTGGGCTACTCAGGAGGCTAAGATTATGAGGATCGAGGTTCAAAGCCAGCTCAAGCAAGAAAGTCTGTGAGACGCTTATCTCCAATTAACCTCCAGAACACCAGAAGTGGTGCTGTGACTCAAGTGGTAGAGTGCTAGCCTTGATCTGAAGAGCTGATGGACAGCGCCCAGGCCCAGAGTTCAAGACCCACGGCTGGCAAAAGAATAAAAAAATAAAAAAAATCACAATTCAGACCCCAGGCCTGACCTCAGTCCAAGAGGAAGCCCCAGAATCTGTATTTCTTTCAAGTTTTTCATTTTGAAAAATAACAAGCCTCTGGAGAAATGAAAAGTACAAGGACCACTGTATTTCTGACCTTCCCAGACCCACATCTAATATACACCGAACACTGAAATTCCACGTTGGCTGTGGTTCTTACAGCTAATTTTTTTTTTCTCCAAGATCTAAATGAGGTGCATATACCATGTATTTTTATGTTCCTTTAGTCTCTTTTAATCTAAAATAACTCCTCACCTTTTTTGCTTTTTAATGAGACTAACTTTTAGAAAAGAGGTCCCAGGCCTGTAGAATGCCCCATATTCTAGATTTGTCTAAATTTTCCTCCTCACCAAAATCAGGTTAAGTATTTGGGGCCAGATATGACGTGCGTGGTGCTGAGTGCGTGTCATTGCATCATGACGGGGCTGGGGGCTGGGGCTGGGGGGGAGCGGGGGAAACAATGTCGCCTTGTCTTCTTCGGCAGGAGTCTGTGTTGAGTCCTGGGTAAAGAGACCCCTAGCTCTGCCCAGGTAAAGGCACACATCCCCCTTTTTTGTTAGTAAGCAATCTGTGGTGTGATGTTTTGACCAGAGTGAATATTTGGCTCTCCAGAAACTTTTCTTTTGTCGGCCACAGGGCTTGAACTCTGGGCCTGGGTGCTGTCCCTGAGCTCTTCATGTCCAGGCTAGTGCTCTACCATTTGAGCCACAGAGCCACTTCTGATTTTGTGGTGGTTAATTGGAGATAAGTCTAAGGGACTTTCCTGCCCGAACTGGCTTTGAACTGCGATCTTCAGAACTCAGCCTCTTAAGTAGTTAGGATGACAGGCGTGAGCCACTGGCGTCTGGCCCCAGAAACTGTGTTACTCCATGACTTCAGCATCTCCTGGGGATGGCTCCCTTCCTGAACTAATTACATCGGTGATTGAAGAATGGGATCTCAAGCCAGGCACCAGTGGCTCATGCCTGTAATCCTAGCTACTCAGGGGGCTGAGATCTGAGGATTCCGGGTTCAAAGCCAGCTGGGGCAGGAAAGTCCGAGAGACTCTTATCTCCAATAAACCATTCAGAAAACTGGAAGTGATGTTGTGGCTTAAGTGGTAGAGCGCTCGCCTTGAGCTGAAGAGCTGAGGGACAGAGCCCAGGCCCAGAGTTCAAGCCCCAGGACCGACAAAAAAAAAAAAAAATGGGATCTTTCTTTACGATTTGTATTCAGTTACTTATGGAGCAGTGCGGAAGCTGGAACTCTGGGCCTTAAGTGCTCCCCCAATTGAATCTCATCTCCAGGCTCTTTTTGGATTGGTCATTTCCAAGGTCTTGTCTTGCTTTATGCCCAGGCCAGCCTAGAACTGTTATCCTCCTAGTTTTGTTTAATCCATGTTTGCTGGGAAGCATGCCACCACTCCCAGCCATTGTGCTTCTCCCATTGCTGGGATGACAGGCATGCGCCACCTCAACCAGCAACTGGTTGAGATAAAGTCTCTCAAAATTAATTTTTTTTTTTAAGCTTAGGCTGGCCTGGGACTTAGATCTCTCTCTAAAGATCAGGGATCCTGGTAGCTAGGCATATGGGCTTGTGCCACTGAGGTCTACATTTGAAATGGTTCCATACCGCAGAGGATTTGGGGAACCCCACTTAAGGCAAAGGAAGGGGTGCTGGAGGATGACAGATTGCTGCCAAGATTGTGGTAGGTGTTGGCTGAGGTGTGCTGTTCATCAGAGTTGGTCAGAAGGCGTGTCCCTGGGACTGTCCCATCCCCAGGAATGAGGAAGGGGTGCAAAGGGCAGGCCTAGGAGCAGCACCTCAACAGTCTCCCACCTTCTCTTCCCCAAACAGTCCGTGGCTCCCCCCAGAGTAAGAAATGGGGATTCAGGCTGGGGTCAAGTTGCATCTTCAACATACTTGTATTGTTTTGTCCTATTTGGGGGAAGCCATATTTGGGTTAAAGATCAATCTTCATTGATTCTGTTTCAAATGGTCTGGGGTAAAGTCTGGGCCTCAAATGATCGATCTTAAGCTGCCCAGTGTGGTGGGACACACCTGCAATCCCAGCACTCCAGAGGCTGAGGCAGGAGGATCTGGAGTTTGAGGCCAGCTTTTGCTCCATTAGTGATGCTAATGCAGGAAGTCTGAGAGTCCATGCACAGGATTCCCCATAAACTTAGTGTAAAATGAAAACCTAGGGGGAAAAAAGGAGCAAAAAGTGAAAAGCAGACCATTCGACTCTTACCACCCTGTCCTTGGCTAGTCCCAAATGTCTGGGGCTCCCTCCATACCACTTATGGGGCTCCCATTGTATGCAGATGACTTTGGGGAGTGGATAAAAGAGGGTGCAGAAAGGTCACTTCCCTCAAAAGCATGGAGACGTGGGAACACACACACACACACACACACACACACACACACACACACACACACAATTGGAGTTTTGCAGAGCAGGAAATGGGCACTGCCGAAAAAGGAAATGACTGTCCAACCATCTCCTCCTGCCAGGGCGTGAGCCAGGACTCGCTGACATGCCTTTCACCCTGCTTGGCTGGCCCAGGCTTATTTCAGACCACTGGGCACTCTTGCCTGGTCTGGAGTCACCAGCAGCATAGAGACCAGAGCCTCCATTGAGCAAGGCCTGAGCACCTGCTGAGGGGCTGGGCGCTGGTGGTTCACATTCATAATCCTAACTACTCAGGAGGCTGAGGGCTGAGATCTGAGGATCATGATTCTAAGCCAGTCCCAGCAGACTCTAATCTCCAATTAACCATCAGAAAACCAGAAGTGGTGCCTTGAGCAAAAACTAAGCTCAGGGGACAGTACCCAGACCCTGAGTTCAAGCCCTGTGACTGACAAAACAAAAAATAAATAAATAAAACAACTTCCGTGGAAACCTAGCTATTCCGGAGGAAAGTTCAAGAGAAACTACCTCAAAATTAACAAGCAGAAACATGGCTGGGGGATGGGCCCAAGTGGTAGAATATCTGCCTAGCAAGTAGAAGGTCCCAAGTTCAAACTCCAGTACCATACATATTTAGAAGTAAACAAAAAAGTTTTAGTGAAGCTGGTTGGGTGGTTTGTTCTTGTACTTGAGAGGCTGAGGTAGGAGGATCATAAATTTGAGGCTAGTCTAGGCTATGTTATGAAACTGTCTCAAAGGAAATAACCAGCCAAACCAAAACCAGCAAAGCACTTATGGAGATGTAATCTACATGCCATATATTTATACAGTTCAGGTCTCTTTTTAACTGCATTCCTGGTGATACATCCATCGCTGGGGTCAACAGAACATTTCATCACCCCCTTCCCCCCCAACCCGTGACACCCTCCCAAGTGCTAGACAATCATGGCCTGCTTGCTGTCTCTGTGGCTTTGCCTGCTCCGGACATTTAAAAGAGAATCCTATGACATGTGACCTTGAAACCCGTTGCATTCATAGTTCTGCTCATCTGTACTATGTTGGGTGTTAGCACTTGGGGCTTGAACTCAGGATCTTGTGTTATTGCTTGGCTTCTTTGCTCCAGGCTGGCATTTTATGGCTTAAGCCATGCCTCCAGCCTGGCTTTTTGCTGGCTAAGTGGAGGTGGAGTCTCTTAGGTCTTTCTGCCTGGGATAGCTTTGAACCTCGATCCTCTGGATCTCAGCCTCCTGATTAGGAAGGATTATGAGCCACCTACCCCTGTCTTGGTTTTTATTTCTTGCAAGTGCATACCTAGGAGTGGAAGAGGTTTGGAAGAGAAGTCCCCTCCCCCCTCCCTGTGTTTAGCATGGAATCCTGCTGTTGGGGGAGGATCTAATTTCCAAAAATGGTCATACTGTGGTGAGGTATTGGGGAGCTGGGACAACATACAGCTTGGAAGGGACAAAGTTCAACCCATGAGATACCTTTGTGCTTTCTTGGTAGTGTCCTTTGGAGCATGAAAATTTCAGTTTGTTTTGTTTTTAATCAGGGCTTTGCTATTTACCCACGTTGGCTTTGAACTCTCTATCACCCTGCTCACTTAGATTACAGGTATGAACTACCACACTGGGCTAAAAGTTTTCACTTTAAGGACATCCTGTTCATCATTTCCCTCCTTTGTTGCTTATGCTTTAGGTGTCATATCTCAGAAACCATAGTCTAATCCAAGGCCGCACAGATTTATGCTAAAATAAATCAGGTTGCCTTGTGAAAGTTAAAATGTGTTTGTGACTTTAACTAAGTATCACTATTCCACAATACTGTGAAATATGTGAAATTTACATAATCACCTAATCTCAATTAGAGAAAAAAGTGAGAGAAGGGATGAATTAGGAGAGATGGGTGACAATGTTGTCAGACACTGCACTCATATACTGTTTTGTAGAATGGGAACATCTTTGTACAACTACTTAAAGATAATAATTAATTAATTAAAAATAAAACAGAGTTTTATGGGCATATCCTTGACTTTTGCATATGGTGTGAGGAAGGGATCCAGATTCAGTCTTTGGCATGGGGCTCTCCAGTTAGTTTTCTATTTATCTGGATGTCCATCCTGTCTTTATCACACTTGCTTAATGTAGCTCCGTCGTAAGTTCAAAACTAGGAAGTGTGAGTCCTCCAGCTCATTCTCTCTGAGTACAGTATACTTTCACCTTGTGTTATCAAACACCTCTTGGAAGAAACATGAATGAACCGGCATCTTGGGGGCTGGGGACACCCCTGCCCTTAAGGACTTCATTTCAGGAACACAGGCTCCAAGTTGTACCCCTGCCTTGGAGAGACGAATCGCCTCCTTCTCAGCCCACAGCTCCCCAGTCAAAATCAAAGAGAGCAGGCTGCAGGCAACAACAGTCCCCTTGGGTTATTTTAAACATCACATTAAATCTCCTCCACCTGTTCCCTCTCTAATTGCTCCTACTGAAATAGTGTCATTCACAACTGGATTATTAATGAACTGAGAGGGAGGAGGCAAATGAAGGGTGGAGCTCACAGGACTTGGGGAGAGACTGGAATAAGCCTCACCATGGTTTCTTTTCATTTTCGTTGGTTGTGGGGTTTGATCTCTGGGCCCGGGCGCTGTCCCTCAGCTCTTCAGCTCAAGGCTAGGGCTTTCTGAGTGGTTTATTGGAGATAAGAGTCTCACGCATTTTTCCTGCCCTGGCTGGCTTTGAACCGTGATCCTCAGATCTCAGCCTCCTGAGTAGCTAGGATGACAGGCGTGAGCCACCAGAGCTGGGCCAACCGTGGTTTCGTGTTCCCCCAGGGGGAAGCCATTCAGTTTCCTGAACAATCAGGAATTCACTAAGCCCAGCTGGTACTATCAGTCCCAACAGAATATTGCTTCTGAGTAACGACCCAGAGTTTTCCAACTCAGGGTGCTGTGAACCCAATTTAGCTGGGTACCATCCCCAAACTGCAACCACCTGGTTGGGCCTGGGGTGCTGAGTCTAATCTGGGAGCCAGGCAGAGCTCAGGAAACAAAGCCCTTGGTGGAAAAGAGAACCTATTGTTCTGGTCAGCGAATGTGGATTCCAGAGGATATTTGGGGGGAATGGAGTTTGCTTTTTCTTTCTTTTGTTTAACTTTCCCTGTTCTTCCTGGGGAAGGAGAGGAGGAGTTGCTGCTGCTCCAGGGCCACTTAAAGACAGTTAAAAACGTTGTCGCGGAGCAGGCCTACGGCTCCAGAAGCAACGTTAACATACGTTCTGTGTTTAGCCAGAAACCTCAGGCAAGCAGCAGGGCCTGGGTCTAGGTCTAGATCAGCCGGCCTCACACCACCGTGCGCACGTCCGCGGGCCACTTCCTTCCCCCTTGGCTCCACCTCCTTTCCAGAAAGGGGACAAGGTGGGAGCCCGGGTCGCAGGTCACGTGTCCCCCTGTTCACACTTGCT
Source organism: Dipodomys ordii (assembly GCF_000151885.1). Classification (NCBI taxonomy): domain Eukaryota; kingdom Metazoa; phylum Chordata; class Mammalia; order Rodentia; family Heteromyidae; genus Dipodomys; species Dipodomys ordii. Next base: position 18,573,381 of record NW_012267229.1, read on the forward strand.
TTGCTCTCCTCGGGTGACACACCTGCCCTCACAAACCTGTGTCCATCTCAACACCTAGTCTGGCTCCTGGGATGGGGGGCGCCGGGAGTCCTCAGACGCGGGCTGCAGTGGACCCTCAGGTAGGAGCCTGGGATCCCTGGCTCAGATACTTTTCTGGGGTGCTGGGATCAAGGTTAACCCCAGGGGCTCCACCGTGCGCATCTGTGAAATGGGAGCACGAATACATATCGTGCGGAAGGGAAGCCGATCTTCAAGGAGAAGGATTCCCAACCTCGGCTGGCAACCTGAGCTCCTTTCAATTTCCTGCTGC
>NW_012267229.1:18574104-18596217 GCF_000151885.1 Dipodomys ordii
GTCTCCCAGTCCGGATGGGGGCGCCGCCCCCTCGCGTGGCAGCGCGTGGTCCCGGCGGGCGGCAGCAGGACAGACCGGCTCCTGCTCGGGTGGGCAGGCGCCCCTGGGCGCAGATCTGCCGCTCGCCTGCAGGACCTTCCTGGCTGCTCCATCTGCCCCTGGGAGACCCGGCGCGGTGGCTCCCCGATCGCTGCACCGACCGCTCCCCGGGTCCCCGCGCGCGACTCCCGCGCGCTGGCTCCCTCAGGGAGGAGAGCCCCTGGGCGCCGAGGCCGGGGGAGAAGCCGAGCCGTGCTCCCCGAGAGGTCGCCCGGATCCAAGGAAGAGGGAGGGGGGTCTTCCCCAAGGTCACCCGGAGCGCCCAGATCGCCCCGGGTGCGGACGGCGTGGAGCGCGAGGCGCGGGCTACCCGCTTCCCGTCGCGGTGCGGCCTCCCTTCCTCCGTGTTCCCCAGGGCGCCCCGGCCTCGGGCTTCACGCGAGGCGCCGGTGATGCAGCGCCCGGCCCCCGGGGCGGGTAACGGAGTCTGGGCGAGCTGTGGATCTGGTCTGCGGGGGTGGGGGACAGCGGGGCGCAGCCGGCTCGCGCCAGGCCCGGGCCCCGGGGTTCGGCGGCACCTCGGGGAGGGGGGGCGCGGAAGGAGAGGGAGGCGGCGGCGCGGCGCTGCTCGGAACCGAAAGCCGAGCCGCTGGCGCGCCCATGTGATTAGATCCCACATAATGGGTCCCTGTTTTCGCTGTCAAAGCTCCCCGCAGCCCCGGAGCGCCAGGTGCGGCCTCTGAATCGCTCTCTGTGGAGGACCCGGGCGCTGGAGGTACCAGGCGCCCTGCCTCGGGGCTGTCTCCGCATAGGGCCTGCGTTCACCGCCTCGGGCCGCCGGGGTGCTCCCCGGGGTGTCCTGCCATTTGCTGCGGCTGGGGGGAGCACGGGAGACGGGACCCTCCCTCTGCGAAGCCGCCTCAGGCTGGTCAGCCAGGCTTCTCAGCGCTGCCAGCGCGTAGCTGGCCGTGTGCTGGTGGGCACCGCACTTGGCCTCCCGGGCCTCAGTTATCTCTTAGGAATGGGGTGAGCCGTCAGGCAGCGGGGGTGATGCGCGGCCTCGGGGCGGAGCGCTGGTGCGGTGGAGCCACCTTCGGGGCTGGTTGGAGAGGGGTGGGGCGTGTCTCTTAGGTGCGGGAGTGGGGCCCTGGTGGGCCGTTCTGGAGGGGGTCGGGGGAGTTTCCACGGCTTCCTCCCTCGGCCCTGTCACCAAAGAGCCAGCTTGCAGGAGGCGGCAGAGGGGGGGGGGAAGACACGGTGACTCCTTCCAGCGAGCCGCCTGCCAGCCCGCCCTTTCCCCTCACCCCCACTCCAGATCCTCCCTCTCTTTCTCTCCCACCTGTCATCCAAATCCCATCTTAGCCGCCTCAGTCCCTAAGATGCTGCAGGCAGGGTGTCAGCGTGACCCCTTGGGACCAAGAATGCTCTTCACTGTCAGCTGGGGTCTACCCAACAGGGGGCCTCCTCTCCACACCCTCTCGCCGGCCCCAGCCTCTGGCATGTTTAGATTGAGGAAGACCCATTTGATCCTTCCTTCCTCTCTTTTGGACTTGTGTGGTGACACTTGTAGCTCAGACTAATGTTGGTCTCTGGACCTTCCCTTCCCTTGCCCTGGGGCAGCCAGGCTAAAGCCTGATGCCCACTCAGACTTTGCTCTCCCTGTTGAGGGAGTTGGAGCCGAGGTTAAATTCTAATCCATTTGCTAAGTCTTTGGGGGAAGCTGAGCGGCTGGGAGGGGAAGCTGAGGCAGGGTGGTGGTTTCTCCTAGGGCAGGACTTTCTGCACAGTGTCGCTGGCCTCTTTGGAAACTTTCACCCCAGGCTCTTCTGGACTCTTGGGGGCTCAGCCAACCTGGTTTAGCAGATTGCAAAGGCTCACACACCTGGATTCAGGTACGGTGCTGGAACGCACAGCCACCCCTCCCTGATAACCATGTCCTCTTCTTCCAACCTAGCCAACCTTACTCCTCACCCCCCAGGACACTTGTCAAAGTTGTTAGACATCCTCCCAGCCCAGAGGAGGGCATAACCTTAGACCTAGCACATCTTAGAGATCAGCTTTCATGGAGGATGTGGTTGAGCCTCTCTCTAGCAGAAGGCAGCCGGTTCGAAGAACAAGGAAGCCAGGCAGATCTAGTTGAAATGACGGATAGTTCCGAGACTGTAAGCTCTTGAGGCCCTGGGTAAAAAGCTCTTTCTCTCCCCAGCCCTAGTTTTCTTACCTGTGAAATGGGCATCACAGCAATGCCTCCTTCATGGTTTGTAAGGCTTGTGAGACCACAGCATTCAGGAAGTGCTGGAGGAGTGAAGGAGGGAGGACCAGGAGCAGTTAGGTAGGCAGGAAGTGACTCTTCTCACCGCTGCCCCCACTTCCTGCTTTGCACTCTTTCAGTGGCATTGGTGGCCAGTGTCTCGTCTGTCACTTGCTACAGGGGCAGGAGAAGCCTTAGCTCGTGTGGGGGAGTCTTTCTCTTGTGAATGAGAGTCTGGCTTGAGCCTTTCCCCAGAGAGTCTGTGAGCAGCATCTTAGCCTTTCCCAGCTAGTTGCCATTTCCCAGGGCTCATTGATTCAGTGAGCAGACATTGAGTCCATTCCAGACCTCATGCTTAGCAAGGGGTTTTAAGACGTGCCAGGCAGTTCTAAGATCTCTTCTTCGAAGCAAAGCAGGTGTGGAGACAGATAAGGAACCCTGGGGAATCAAAGCTTCCATGGGAAGAAGATGGAGTTAGGATCAGGAGGAACAGGTGGGCTCAGGCTGCCCCCGGTATGAACCTTCACCTGGTCACAGGGTGATGATGGACAGTTTCCTTTCCTCTTGTGTAGACCAGTGCAGATGTGAGGAGAAGAGACACTGTGGTTATCAGCCCAGCTCTGGGCCTTCTAGTGCTTACTCACAGATGTTAGTTGCTATTATGATTAGTCTATTATTACCAATAACAGGTGGGCAAAATTGGCTACGGGAGCACATTTGAGCCCGCAGTGACAGTCTCCCAGGTGGTGGGTAACAGAGTGGGTAGGCGGCCTGTACAGGGAGAACCATGCGTGTCAGGGCACGCAGGCTGGGAAGAATGGAGTGTCTGGTGAGCTGTGGGCAGGAGTTGCAGCTGAAGCCCAGTCAGCACCAAGAGCGAAGGAGGCTGGGGCAGGAGGAAGGCCAGGAGGGAGGCAGAGGTCATCCTGCCAGTGGCTCTGAATGTTCAATGCTTGCTGACCCGAAGCAAGAGCCTGCAGTTTGTCAGGTGGCAGCTTGATCTGGAGGACTGGCTGATCACAGCACCTGAGAAAGTTCAGGATTCATTTTTGTGTGTGTGTGTCGGGGAAGGGCTGGTCTACATTCATCTGTCAATGTATTCCCTGTTCCCATCAGCCCAGCCAGGAAGCACTGAGATCCCCTTCTTTCTGAGACACCTTTCCAACTTCTGCTTCTGGCTTTCTCTTCCTGGGACTCTTGTTTCTTCTAGGAAGGAAGACAGCATCGACTTAAGTGTCCTTACCTAACTCCTACTGATCGTGTTTTACTGAGTGACTTTCTGGATGCTAGTCAGCTCATGGTCTTCTCTTGCATTGTCCTTGAGTCCTTGCACCAGTCTAGAGAAGTCGATCCACCTGCCCCCAATGCACAGAAGGGAAACTGAGGGACAGAGGATGAGGCCCTTTGTAAAGGACATGATACCCTCCCCCGCATGTGACTCGTGTCGGAGAAATTTCCAAAGATACTATGTGCTGGCCAGGTGCGGTGATGCGCACCTGTAATTCTAGCATTCAGGAGGTTGAGGCAGAAGGATGGAGCATTGGAAGCCAACCTAGCCTACATAATAAGATGTCTTATGCTGTCCTGTATCATCTTCTTCATGTTCTTTGGAAATATCCAAAACTGACAGCAGAATGGTCTGCTTCTCCTGTTCTTCACCCTTAGGTGCTAGGCCTTGGAGATGGGTCATAGTGAGGTGTTGCTCTGGGTATCTTCCTGAGTACCGTGGTGACTGTGGGGGGAGATGTTCTTGGATATCTCAGCATGCAGAATGGCATTCCTCAGCCCACTGGTATCCCACCAACATGCCTTGATATAGGCCATTTGTAGCTTGATTGATATGGCAGGTGGTGGCCAAGCCCCCAGGTGGCCCCAGGGAGGAATGAATCTTTTAGGATGACTGCTCTCAATATCATGTGACCTCAGATCTTGCCTGTTACAGAACACATCCAAACAAAGTCTCAGATTACCCTTTACGTAGGGGCAAAGTTTAGCTCCAGGGTTCAAATCCTGATTCTGTTTTCCACTAGCTTTTGTGTCTTGGGTACTTTCTTTGCATCCTTGAGCCTCAATTTCTTCATCTGGAAATACAGACCATATGGATTACCTACCTATCTATCTGTCTGTCTGTCTGTCTTTCTATCTATCTATCTATATATACATGTAAGTGTCTCTCTCTATATAATGTATTTCACATACACAGTGCTGAGTTGTCTTGAGGACTTGGAATCCTAGGTAAAATGCTGGGCTTCTAAATTACAGACCTAATGTCCACCAAGTTTTTTGTTTTTGTGTATGGTACTTACCATAACTATGATTATTTGGTTCTATTCATTGCTAATCACTTTTCTTTTAGCCTTCTGTCTTATGTACCAGAGCCATAGTTCACAACTGGGGACAATATGCCCCCAGTAGGGATATTGACCAACATCCAAAAATATCTTTGGTTTATCCAACCCAGTTAGGAGGGCAGAGGGGGAGGGGAGCTATTAATACCTTGTAGGTAGAGACCAGGAGTGCTGCTAAGTATTCTGTAGTGCATAGCACATCCCCTCACAACAGCAAAAACATGTATCTGCTTTCCAAATGTCAGTAGTGCCAAGGTTGAGAAAAGACTACAGGGGACTGCAGGTGCCCGAAGGGCAGTGACTGTGTCTGAATCATTCAGCTCTGTGGCCCCAGTTGTCCAGTGCAATATCCAGCACACGGGAGAAAATCAATATACATTAAAGGAATGAATGAGGACTTGGAAGGCTTTATGTGCCCTGGACTCCCACGATTTGGCTCATGGAACAATCTGAATGGGACAGAAGAGATTGAGAGGAATCTGAAGGATGAACAGCCTGTTGTTAATTGAGGCCAAGGACTTTGAGAGCAAGCGCTCTGATCTCCTTTCCCAGCAGGTGTGTGGGGCCCCGCTTAGTATCTTCATGGTTGCTGTACAGCCTCTGCATTCTGCCCACACAGACACAGGATCCACCTAGACTTGAACGAGTGGGCTGGGGCAGGGGATATAGGTGCTGACAAGAAACGCCCTGTTGACTGGACCCTTGGGATTTGCCAAGCTGGGGTGCAGCTGCCATCAGCTTCCTGTTTTTTTTCCCCTTTCTGGTAGAATGGAGGAAACTCACTGAATGGCTATTTTTCCACTGACATTTACAGCAACGTAATAGGCCTTGGATTAATGAGGTCAAGCTACAGTGTGAAATCTGCCTGATAACTTGAAGCTTGGCCAACAGGAAGACATGACTTGTTTTCTTTGGGCTGTTTGATGTTTCTCGATGGCTTTCGGGCAGGGAAGTTGGTGGAGGGGTGTGTGTGTGGGGGGGACTCTATTCAAAAGAAAGCAGTGGTTGATGCCTTGGAAGTACAAGGCTGGTGTTGCCTCTTTCCCCAATTTACTGGAAAGGCTTCTAATGCAGATTTCGAAACAAATAGCTTGCTCTAGCAAAGGTTCACTTTGAGCCCTGGCTTACTTCCAGGCAACATGGACAATGTAAAGGGCCACTCTTTGTGGTGTCCACAGGGATTTGAAGGTTGGCCCTGGAGATGCTTGGACAGGTAGGTGTGCACATCCATGAGAGCTTAGTCCTACAGAGGCAGAGGTCCAAGCAGATGGCTCAAGCTGGTTCATCAACCACATTGCCATTCCTATCCGAATGCAGAACTGGGTTTGGCAGGGCTGGAGCCGGAGCTTCTGCATTTCTGGTCGGCTTCCAGAGTGTCATCCCATGGGTCTGTGAACTGTGGCACGTAGCGGAGGCATCTGGGAGCCCTGACTCTACAGGTGAGGGTGACCCACTCAGGCATAGAATGAGCAGAGCACTGTGCCGTGGTATTCCTAGAGCTGGACCATGTGCTCTTTACCAGGTGACTCATGCCCCTTCTTTACCTGGGCACTTGGTAAGGCCTCAGTGTCTGGGCCAGCCCAGTGAGTTCTCTGAATGTCTCGATCAGGTGTCTCAATCCCAACCTGGCTTGACTTCTTATCACCCAGTCACAAGTACAAGCCATGCATTCTGAACCCTACTCTCTCTAGGTCTCTTATTCCTTCCTGAGACACTGCCTGCATCTCATAGTTCTTTCTAGAACTATTGCCGCCCTCCACCTCCTGTGGGCTGGACAGAGAGGAAGCAGTCTCGCTTTGTAAACATTGCTGCTTTCCTTACAAGATGTAGGGAAGATTTCCTCACCCAAATATCATTTATCTTTTCCTTTGCCTTATAACATCAGGCTTTTGTTTCTCTGTTGGTTTGTTTTATGCTTTTTAATTATGAAAAGAATACAAATGCTTCGTAAAAACCCTAACCATACGGCAATGTGGTGGAAAATGGAAAAAAGTAAATTTTCCGAACTCTTTTCCCTAGCTTCTCATCTCCATTTGCCCAGAACTTCCTGGTTGTTTTGTGTATCTTTCCAGAAATTTCAAATTTGTAGCATATACAGATTGCTCATACAAGCTTGCTTTTATTTATTTGTTTATCTTTTTTTCTTTCTTTTTTTGGGGGGGGGTCTGGTCATGAGGCCTGAACTCTGGGCCTGGGCGCTGTCCCTCAGCTCTTCAGCTCAAGGCTAGTACTCTACCACTTGAGCCACAGCACCGCTTCTGGCTTTTTTCTTTTTGCTTATGTGGTGCTGAGGAATTGAACCCAGGGCCTCAGGCATGCAAAGCAAGCGCTCAACCACTGAGCCACCTTCGCAGCCCTCTTTTTTTCTTTTAAACTATCTGTGGTATCTATGCCACAGTCTTGGGAGACTCCCTTTTCCAACTAATGTATCTGAGCATCTATACCTTTAACTAGATCTTCAAAGCTACATGGTATTCTAGTGATAAAAATTCACAATAAAGGGGTAACAATGTTTGATAAGAAATGTACTCATTACCTTACTTATATAACCCTTCTGTACATTATGCATACAATAAAAAATTAAAAATTCATGATAAACTTTATTTTGTTGTCTCTTGCCATGGTTAAAACGGTATTTCCAGTTCTTTCCTACTGCAAATGTTCAGTGCAACATCTTTATACAATGTATATCTTTGTACTCTGATATGATTTTAGCCATAAGGAAAATTCCTTGCAGTTTGAATTGGGTTAGATACTGCCAAATTGTCCTCCCAAGAGGCCAAGCCAATTTCTATTTGTTCAGGTGTGAATGGCTGTTTGCCAGCCTTCTCCAACACTGACTATGAAATAAGTTTAATTTTTGCCAGTCTATTAGAAACAGGTTGAGCATCCTCATATGACATGCACAGGATCAAAAAGGTTATGGATTTCTTCAGAGTTTGGAATCCTTGAAGACTCAAAAGGAACTGTCATGGGGAATGAGACCTAAGCCCAAACATGAAGCTCATTTATGTTTCATACATACCTTATCTGAAAGTGATGTGTTAAAGGTTTTTAGTATGCCTGGGTTTTGTCTGTGATATCTCACATGAGGTCTGGTAGAATTTTCCACTTACGCTTTCTGGTCAGTGTGCACAAGGCGTCTTATTTAGGTTGGGTGCTGGTTGCCCATGTCTATAACTGTAACTCCTCAGGAGGCTGAGGTCTGAGAGAATGGCAGTTCAAAGCCAGCCCATATAGGAAAGTCCTGGAGACTCTTTATCTCCAACTAACCATCAAAAAGCTGGGCTGGAGGCATGGCTCAGCTAGTAGAGCACCAGCTATGAGCAAGAAAGCTGAGCAAGGGTATGAGACTCTGAGTTCAAGTCCTGTCTATGTAGTGGGGGCAGGAAGTGGTGAGTGGGACTTCCTACTTTGTCTATGGTGCTCAAAATCAAGGCCTTGTGCATGTTAAGCAAGCATGCCACAATTGAGCTACACCCTCCCACTCAGCCTGAGTAATGTTGAACGAGCGTCTTTGGTGGTTTGAGTGTTTATGAGTGGGGTTGGAGGGAGCCTGTGCAGAAACCTAGCCCAAGTTTGAAGGCAACTCTGGTTTTGGAGGGGCAAAAGGGAGCAGAAGGCTGGCTTTAGAAACCTCACTCACAACTTCAGGCTCATGGGGCTTGGGTGTGGGTGGCAGAAGCAGCTGTTTACCCCCAAGGTCACAAGGAGACGTGTCTGTAGAGGAGATGCACAGGAGAAGGTGCAGTGGTGAGTGAGAATCCAAGGTCAGCCAGTGTGCTGTAAAAGCATGTCCACCTCTAAAGGATAAGGTCATCTAGAATGAGATCTGTCCACTCTGGACACTTGGTGTCCACTTAGGGGACACCAAGCCTTAGCTTGGACGGACCTATCCCAGACATCTCTTCATTCACTTGGAATATCTTTTTTTTTTGGCCAGTCATAGGGCTTGAACTTAGTGCTGGGCACTGACCCTGAGCTTCTTCTTTTGCTCAGGGCTACCACTCTACCACTTGAGCCACAGCACCATTTCTGGCCTTTTCTGTGTATGTGGTACTGAGGAACCAGGGCTTCATGCATGTTAGACAAGCACTACTGCTGAGCCACCTTCCCAGCCCCATTTGAGATACCTTTTTTTTTTTTTTTTTGGGTCCAGTCATGGGGCCTGAACTCTGGGCCTGGGCACTGTCCTTCAGCTCTTCAGCTCAAGGCTACCACTCTACCACTTGAGCCACAGCGCCACTTCTGGCTTTTTTCTGTTTGCTTATGTGGTGCTGAGGAATTGAACCCAGGGCCTCATGCATGCAAGGCAAGCGCTCTACCACTGAGCCACCTTCCCAGCCTTGCTTGAGATATCTTAAGGGCAACACATGGCAAGGAGCCATGGAGAATATCATCCGAAACAGGGCTGCGGAATGAACCCAGCCATTATTTGATAGCAAATCCCCTGAGCAGGGCTCACTGAGCCAGTTGCTGAGCAGGTAGAGTGGAAGAAGACTGTGAAGGGGGACAAGGCTAGCACGCCCTCCATGGAAGCAAGGAGGGGCCTGGCTCTGCTCTCAGGGGCTCTCCTCAGCAGGCTGCTGCCTTGTCTGCATTGATGCTGTAGCTCTTGCTCCAAGCCAAAGGACCTTCCCTTCTTCCCTCCCTCCCTCCCTCCTTTTCCCTTCACAGATTAAATTGCCATATATTTAATTGTCCATTGTAAGGGGTTTCATCATGGCATTTTCATACATGCATGGAACATTCTTGATTGTAGTCATCCTCTCTGTTACTCTTTTTAAAAAATAGCTCTCCTTCATTTTTGGCAGTACTGGGGTTTGAATACAGGACCGCACACTTTCTGGGCAACAGCTCTAGCATTTGAGCCACACACCCCAATACTGTTACTCTTTTATCCACCCCCTCTCTTTAATTTCTTTCCTTATTTGTTTTTTATGCCGTGTGTTGCCCTTAAGCTATCCCAAGGTGATGTATGTTGTAGTTACATAAGTCAGGTAGTGAGTACATTTCTTTTTAAACAATGTCACCCCTTCCTTTGTTCTCACGGCCTCTTCCTCCCATGTTCTCCCCCCCCCCCCCGCATCATTTTCAACATAGTGTCTAGTGAGCACCATTGCTGCATTGGTTTACCCTGTGTGCCTCAACTTTCTTAAATGTTCCCCCCTCAACCCCCTCTCCTGCCCCATGCTTAAAGTTTGTTTTTTTTTTTTTTTGAGATAAGATCTCCCTATGTGGCCCAAGCTGCCTGAACTCCTGACCTCCTGACCCTCCTGCCACAGCCTCCTGAGTGCTGGGATTACAGGCTGGTACAACCACAGCCGGCCAAGGACCTCTTCACCTGCTGTGGTCTGACAGATCTGATGGAATGGTCTCAGTGAATTTGAGGTCTCTTGGCCTCCCACTTATGAAATAACTGCTGTGTGCTAGAGGGGAAATGGGGGAACGTCACATTCCCTTGTCTTCTAAGTGCATCCAGTCAGATGGAGGAGGCCAGTCCAACAATTCCTCAGTGCAGTGTTGAATGTCATGTTAGAGATGCAGTGAAAATCCTCCCAACTAGAGATGGCAAAGAAATGTGTTTGGCTCGGGGCAGAGGAAGAGCAGTGAGACCAGGCTGTGTATGAGGTGTAAGGCTAGCCCCAAATGCCGCCCGGACCACACTTAAGGACCACATTATCGGTATAACCCTTGAGATGGCCATCAGAGAACAGAGGAGAGAAAGCCTGCAGGTGGAGTGAGTGCTGGTGTGCACATTGTGTGGGCTTAGCAGGAGGGTCTGGGTTCAAATCCAACACCTGCCTGCTAACCTCTTGTGACCTTGGACATGTTAAGATGAGGCTCCCTACTGGGTGCTCACAAGTAGCTCCCACCAGTAGTCATTGCTGCTTGCCACTCAGGAGGCTGAGATCTGAGGATCTGGGTGGGAAGCCTGCTCAGGCAGATAAATCTAAGAGAGTCCCCCCCCCCACATTAACTAACACAGACGCGCACAGACTCTCTCTCTCTCTAAGGCACTCTTTCCTAACCTGTTCATGGGGGATAAGGATACTTGTTTTTCAGACTCGTTGTGGAGATTAAAGGCAACTTCTGATAGTATTTGGCACACAGAGTCTGAGCAAATGGTGACGACTGCTGCACAGGTGTGAATCCATCAGGCTGGCTCTCTGTTGCTGGAAACCCCGCTATTTATGGCTTGGAGGTGGGAGGAGGGAGGTGAGGAGGGCGAGAGGGAAATGAAAATGTCAGGGTCACAGACACAGTACCGGCTGACAGGGGCTTGTGACTCCACTCCGTCTGCTGGAGACATTCTCGCACAAGTCCCTGTAAGAGATACAGACTTGAAGCAGACTTGAGGCGGCGAGTAGAAACAGGGAGTAAGGCGCCCTCAGATCTACTCAAAGATTGGCATTAGCCTTATAAAGTCCTGCAGTCCGGTCGACTGGAGAGGCTGTTTAACACCAAGGTTGAGAACCAGGGCTTCTGTGTCAAAAGCAATCTGAACTGGCTTTCTGGTTCCACTGCACCCTGTCTCAGTGGTCTTGGGCAGTTCCGGAACCCCACAATGCTTCAGGCCAAATCCTCTGTGGAGAGAGAGTTAATAGTACCTTTCTCAGAGGCGGGCGTGAGGACTAAGAAAAGCACTTAGCTCAGCTCTAAGGAATACAGTCAGTGTCCGACAAAAGTTGATAATTATAACGGGGAAATATATCATTTAATGGTGGGCTACTTAACATCCTGGGGCGCTACAGAAAAGACTTTGCTTTAGACTTTCTGGGGAAGGAGTAGCCCCCACGGCTCTAAGAAAGAGTAAGGAGGTTCTGTGCCAAGTTCTGACACAGCGCTTCTCTGGGGCACATCACACCCACTGGAGCAGCCTTTAGAAATGTCAGGTCCTGGGGACCAGTGAACCAAGTCTGTTGACCAGTGACCCTCAAACCAGTATTTTTTTTTTTGCATGAAATGATTTATGATGGAAAAAACAAGCACAGAAAAGGATATAAATCCTAAGTGAATAATTTTTTTTTAAAACAAACCGAATGTGCCCATAAAACCATTTCCCTGTTCAAGATGTAGAATGTTGCCGGTGCCCCAGGCCCTGTGCCCCCTGTCCTTCCCTGTTGTACCCCCACCTTAAAATGACCCTCCCACTGGGTTGAATTTCACCCAAATGGAATCACCGACTCTGAATATTTTTGTGTGTTTGAAAACTTTCAGCTAGCCTGAGAAGAACCACCCATTGTCGAGGGGGATTGTATATTGTTCATTCTGGTTGCTGTACAATGTTCCATTGTGGGACTGAAGCATTTCCCGCCCCCTCCCCCACCCTGAGCTGTTGTTGATGGGTGTTTTGGATTGTTGATACTTTGGCTCTATTACAAATAGTGCTGTTAATGCCTTTCAGGGGATGTGTGTAAAGATTTCTGCTAGGTATATTATTCTCAGGAGGGAAATTGCTGGGTTCTAGGTTCAGGTTTACAAAGATTGCTGAGCAGTTTTTTTGTTTTTTGTTTTTTTTTTAAGTGGTTGTAGCAATTTATATTACTGCGCAGTGTATGTACTTGCCCAAGAGTGTGTATTTTCCATTTTGGCCATTCTGGTAGCTATGTAGTGGTCTCACTCTGTGGTCTATAGTGTTCAGGAAAGCCTAATGCAGATCTGAGATTGAGAACCTTTTTCCTAATACCTTTTGAAAACTGGCAGTGGAACTGGAAAAGGAGATGCTATACTATATATATATATAATTTTTTTTGTCAGTCATGGGGCTTGAACTCTGTTGTTGGTGGTTGTGGGGCCTGAACTCTCTGGGCCTGGGCGCTGTCCCTCAGCTCTTCAGTTCAAGGCTAGTGCTCTACCACTTGAGCCACAGCACCACTTCCAGCTTTTTCTGCTTATGTGGTGCTGAGGAATCGAACCCAGGGCCTCAAGCATGCAAAGCAAGCACTCTACCACTGAGCCACCTTCCCAGACTCATATAATGTTTAGAGGAAGCCTTCCCACCCCTACTTCTGTACTGGGGTTTGAACTCAGGATCTTATGATTACTACTAGGCAGGCATTCTACCACTCAAACTTGTACCTTCAATCCTTGTAGCCAGAGCTTTTTGTGGCCTTATCCTAGCTGATCAGGAGTGTGTTTTACTGTGGAAGGAGAAAGTTGAGGAGAATCCAACCTGCTGGCCGGGTCCTTGTTCCTGTGTTCTTTGGGGAGGGCCATGGCTCATCAGGAGTGTTCTGAATTGTAACTTCAGATATAGTGCCATGAAGCTCCAGAAGATAGCCATGGATGAGTTCAGTCTCTTCTTCTAACTTAAGACTTTAACTTAAGGAAATGGAGCTGCGGCTCAAGTGATAGGGTGCCAGCCTTGTGTTGAAAGAGCTAAGGGACAATGCCCAGGCCCTGCATTCAAGTCATAATACTGGAGGGATAAAGAAAAGGAGAAGGCAAGACCTGAAAGCAATGGGAAGATACTAGAAGCAACTAATTGTTTGTTTGTGTGTGTGTGTGTGTGTGTGTGTGTGTGTGTGTGTGTGTGTGGCTTGAATGCAGGGCCTCAGCTGTCCCTTACCTTTTTCTTTCAAGGCCAATGCCTTGTCGCTTGAGCCCCTGCTCCATTTCCAGTGTTTTGGCGGTTAATTGGAGGTAAGAGTGTCACAAACTTCCCTGCCTAGACTCAGATCTCAAGCTGTTGAGTAGCTGAGATTATGGGTATAAACAGCAGTTAATAAAAAGTGAACGTGGGCAGGATTTTAACACAGAGAACTGAACTTTATTCTAACCGTAGCACCGCTTTCATGAGATGGCTTTTGGCTTATGGAGACTTTATATGTTCAAAGAGAATGAAGCTGGTCAGAAGGAAGTTTGCTTGGAGTTCTGGCCACCCAAGGAGAGAATGAAAAGGAAGGAACTTGGGCGAGAGATCAAAGGGGAGGGACAGAGGGACATCACACAGCCTGCTGCAGCGAGCTTCCCTGCAGAGCAACCTGGAAGGTCACATCCAACACCGAGAGACTTCAAAACCTGCAGACTGGATGAGAATGCCATTTTACCAAACTACTGAGCATCTTGAAACTTACTGATTTTTCTTTTTACTAGTAATGGTGTCATCTCCCAGACAAGAGAGAAGTGAGGACAGGTGCTGGTTTGGGAACTGTTGGGTGAAGAGGATCTGAAAAAACACTCACCAAAAAGAGCATACTGGTCACAGGGGCTGAGCCCTTAGGGGTTTGGAAAGTACATGTGATGAGATTCTCAGAATGAGACTCATTTATTTCCTGCTTAAGATCTAGAAGCAACGACAGCCCCTACAGTAAGGGGAATTATGACTTTAATCAGTTTTTCCTCCCCTTCACCCCCCTCTTTTGTTTTGACGGCATTGGCCTTTGACTGTCTCAGAGTTGCAAGGCAGATGCTCTACCTCCTTTTTTTTTTTGGCATTGGATATTTTGAGATAGGGTCTTTATTTTTGCCCGAGATCTGATGAGGCTTCTTGCCTTCACTGGGATGCTAGACATGTGCTACCACACTCAAGAGTCTTCAAGCTTTTTTTGCCCAGGCTGGCCTAGAATCATGATCTTCCCAATCTCAGCCTCCTAAAGGGTTAAGATGATAGGCTGAGCCACTGTGCCTGGCAATCTGAGATGTTCTTGATTCTCTTTCTCTCTCTTGCTCCCTCTTTTTATTTTTTGCAAGTGCTGGAGACTGAACCCAGGGCTTTTTACATATTAAACAAATACTACATTACTGAGCTTTATTGTCAGTCCTTTGAGACAAATTCTACGTAAACCCAGGCTGCCCTCAAATTGGTGATCCTCCTCCGTTTGCCTCCAGAGAGGTGGCATTACAGGCTTATGCAACTATACCTCGCTTTGTTATTGGCTCTTGTCTACCATAGAGGCAATGGTGATTCTGTGTCATGGCATGCATGATATCCTAGAATCTGAGGGGCCCTTTTACCATGTTTGATAGAATTCTAGACATTGACACTTAAGCCTAGAGGATTTTAGTCAGTGGGAAGTTGAGGCAGGCGTGATACAGACCACAGTTGTACACTTGATATGCATCTGCCACTGCCTACGTCTGCAGCCAAAGCAGACATTACCAATCACTCACAGCACTCACTTCCCCCTGTTACCACTCATGGCTCCTTAATGATCTCTCACTTCACAGTGCTCCATGTGGCCATTACTAGCCTGAGAGTTGGCACAAGAGAAGAAAAAAGCTTGGGCAAAGTCATGCTGAGGGGCAGAGGACACTAGGCCAGGCTGACCTAGCTAACATGAATGGCCGTCCCTTGTTTAATGACTGTGCAGCCTAGGAGGGTGTTCTGGGGTCACAGGTGGCCATCTTTGGGAAATGATCCCTGCAGCTGTGAAGTGAGTTTTATCGGCTTGCCCTGGGAAGAGGGGACCACGCCCCCAGCCTTGAAGGAGCTGCATTTGTAAGGTGACTCTCATTTCCCCCTGCTTAGCTATTATATAAGCGTCCTTGGAAGGCTGGCTGTTTGGTTTAGCTGGGTGACTGTGACGACTGGGTCACACGGCTGCTTGTAGTTATTGTGTTAGCTCTCCATGTGCTCCTGGATGTAGCACCTGTGTTCCTGTCCCCCAGAGCCTTTCCCACACTGATATTCTTTTGTTTTCCTTGAAGGTACTAAGGGGATTGAACTCAGGGCTTCTGGGCTTGCCAAGCAGGTGCTTTATCACCTGAGCCACACCTCCAGCCATTTTTACACTGATTTTTTTTTTTTAGGGGGGAGTGTAGGGTCTCACTTTATACCTGGGCCAGCTTGGGATGTGGTATTCCTGTTCTTGCCTCTCCGGGTTACTGGGGATGACAGGTATGTGCCACTGTACCTAGCTACTCCCTTGTAGCTTGGCTAACAGGTGTGTACCACCATGCCCAACTAATGGTTGAGATGGAGTTTTATGCCTTGGCTGACCTTGATCTGTGATTCCCTTACCTCTGCCTCCCAAGTAGCCAGGCGTGAGCCACCATACCTGACTCTCAAACTGTGTTTGGGTACCCATGAGTGTTCTGGGTTCATAGAAACTGAACATGAGAGACAGGTGTGTTCAAGGACTCCTTGCACCTCTTTGGCTTTGACCTCCTTCATAGCGTTCTTGGAACACAGCCAGCGAGAGCTGTCTCGCTGTCACCGGACATCTGCTTGCAATGGTCCTTATTGGGACTGGATTGCCTAGTTGTTACCAAATGCCATGGTGCAGACACACAGGGTGGAGTGTTTACTCCTAATAGGATGATCTCTTTGCCAGGTCAGGATCGGCATGGGGTTCCTGGTGATGAGGACCCTTAGCATCATCACACGATGACAGATTTGTTGCATTGTCCACATTAGATGGTTTCTCCTCTTGCCAAGCCCACCCTGCTTCTTCATACTGCCTGTGAATGATCCTAACTCTGCCCTCTAGAGGCTTGCAGTGAAGCTGATCCTTTCCCTGGTGGCTTTTGTGAAGGCCTGATCCTCTGCTCCCAATATTCCCACCCGGTTCAAACAGCTCATTATTATCCCGATGTGGGACTTCATTCTTGTGGTTTTTGATTCCCTCATCCCTTTTTCCTTCTGAACATCACAGAGTCCTGTATATGGGCTTCAGAGGGCAATGACAGTGAGAGACAAGTCTGGGGCCACCATCCAGGGATCTGAATGAAGGAGTGACAGAATTGGGAGCAAACCCACAGGTCCTGAATCCCACAGCTGATTCAGAACCAGGAGGCCTGTCTAGAATGATGGTGCCCAGCATCTAAAAGGTTTGTCCCAGCAGGAATAGGACAACGAGTCCATTTTTAAAAGCCCATGAGAATGGCATTGGGCCGGGAGGGCAAGGATAATTTCTAATTCAGATATTTGGAGCACCGAGGGCCCCAGAAATTTCTTTGCTCATGAGTAAAACATCTTTATGCTGGGGGAAAAAGAAGATGCTATTATTCAGAGATGTGTGTTGTGGGAGGTGGGGGTGTGCGGCCTTTAAGAGAGAAAGTAGGTCTCAAGCGAGAACCTGGGAGGAGGAGGAGGAGGAGAGCCGAGGATGTTTGTTTTGTTTTCTTTTTTTCTCCTGTGCTCAATGGTGCAGGAAACACAAGGAGAAAGGCACTCATGGCCTTCCTCCAGATGCCTGCCAAGATTGTGGAGAGAGAATGGCTGAAGAACCCAGAAAACAAAACAAAACAAAACAAAAAAAACTTCACATTTTCTCTTACCAGGGTGAACTTTGAAACGCTTCCTGACTCATATTTTAATATCGCTGCAATTTGACTTCACCTTCCTTGTGTGTGTGTGTGTGTGTGTTTCCTCAAAGCAGTAGGCTCAGGTCTAAAGATGTGTCAATCAGCCACTCCCCTGGAATTAAGTAGGCACAAGGCTTGGGTCCCCTTCTCCCACCTCCTTGGTCAAAGCTGCTGTGGGAACCTGGTCTTGACTTCTCACCCTTCCTCAGAGTGCGCCTTCCTCTTGGGCTTCAAGGTCCAGCAACAGCCATTGTAAGAAAAGTGGAGCTGTCTGGAAATGTGCCCTAGCAGAAGGCCACTACAGGACACAGTCCCGCCTGGGGCCATTATCAGTATCCCTATGATAAAGTATCATTATCATCATTTCTTGGCTTCAATAGGATGCCCTGAGACTCTAGTTTCTCTCCTGAGAATCCCAAGTATTAGCTTCATCCATAGACTGGCTTGCAGCAGCAGGGTCAATATGCTGCACCAAAAAGTGAGCTTCTGCTCGGATCAGCTTAGAACATGTGCATACCCCTGAACCAATCATAGTGTCTGGTTCACAAGTACTAGGAAAAGAGAACTTCTGATTGGACTAACTCAGGACATGTGCCTATCCTTGAACCAATCATGATAGCTGGATCACAAGCACTGGGAAAAGAGAGCTACTGATTGGGCTGACTCAGAACGTATGCCTACCCCTCAACCAATCACATGGTTGGGCTGAGACCATGGATAACAAGCCAATCACAGCCTAGCATGGAATGATAATGGCTGAGCTACACAGTCGACACCCAACCAGTGCTATGTTTGTTTTCCCAGACATCCTTACTCTTATAAGCAAAGCTTGTAATATAGCCTTTTCTTGGAGTGTTTGGGACGGGAGGAGCGGGAGGGGGAAGAAGGGGTGGGTGGGTAGCACATCTCATCTATCCATGGTTCCACCTGGCCAGGCCCTGGCTTCTGAAGCTGTGCCTCCGTGGCCCCAGATGCTTGCTGACTGGAGCAAGTGTGAGTGGGTGCAGGGAGAGCAGTGAGGTTCAGAGTCTGTCAGACAGCAGGAAGGTCCAAGGGAAGAGGTGAGGGCACCTGAACAGCTTGTTCCTGCTTCTCCCAAGGGTCAAGTGCCTTGCCCTCAAATTTCCTGTTAGCTACAATCAAGCTATTTTGGTTCATGGCCCAGATGTTGGAAAAATTAAATACCCCACCCTACTTCCCCTGGCCTTGGATTCCTTTTCTCATGTCACACACACATTTCCTGAATGACCTCACCCACCTGGCCTCCGTGGAGCCCGCCCGCCCGCCCGCCCCCTCCTGACCTGCCTGGCCACTCTGTTGATTTGTGGCTCCACATGTGTCCAGGCTCTGCATGTGTATGTCTCCTAACACACTGGACTAGTTTTTCTCCAAAGATGGCCTTCCTTGGGGACCCCGCTAAGTGATGACCCCATTGTTCTTCCAGGGCCTGGCTGTGTATACTCTTATTTTTGTCTAGGACTTTCTCTGGAAGGGTGAGCAGGGGTGCCCAGCCCCTGGGAAGTGTGGATTCCTGGGCTGCCCAGGCCAGTGCCCTGTCCCAGGGGCTACCCAGCTAGCAGCACCAGGCAGTTCTTTAATTAGACCAAGCAGGGTTTTCTCAGACAGGGGTGGAGGAGGTGTGTGGATCTACTGGGGGAAACTAGGTCACCTGAAACCCAGCAGCCAAGAGGGAGCTGTCCTGGCGCCCCAGCTCCAGGGAACCCAAGGGGTGAGGTGGGAGAACAGAGTCAGAGAAAATGTGCTCTGGCCCCTTTTTCTGGCTCCTGGGAGACTCCGTTCTCACCTTTCTCCAGGGGGCTGGGCGACTGCCCTTAATTCCTTTGCCTGAGGTGGGGGACAGCACTGGTAAGAGCCTCTGCCTGCTGGGGGCCCAGGGAAGGAGTACCGTGCCATGAGTGAGGGCCCCAGGGTGAGTTGCTGCTCGTGGGCTGTGCCCTTGGAGCCCATCACCCACCCCATTGTGCCCGTTTTGTCAGTCATCCTCCAGGGAGGCTGTCTTGTGTCTGTCTTTTCCTTCACTCTGTCCCTAACCCTTTGCACAGTCCTGGCATGTGGTAGATACCTGATAAGTATTTGTCAGATGAAATAATTTTCACAAGTACTTTGGGGCCGGGGATGTAACTCAATGATAAGACCACTTGCCTGGCTTGTGCAAAGTCTTTGGGTTCCATTCCCAAAACACACGCGCGCGCGCGCGTGTGCGCACACACACACACACACACACACTCCTACCCCCAAAGCCGTTAAGAATGTCTCTTTTATCAGATTATTTATTATGAGAATCAGTGGTGAGATGAGGTACCCAAATGTCAGTCACTTGCATTTCTTTTTTTCTTTTTCCTTTTTGGCAGTTGTGAGGCTTGAACTCCACCTGGGAGCAGTCTCTGAGCAATTTTGCTCAAGGGTAGTGCTCTTCCACGTTGAGCCTCAGTGCCTCTTCTGGATTTCTGGTGCTTCATTGGAGATAAGAGTCTCATGGACTTTCCTGCCTGGGCTGACGTTGAACCATGATTCTCAGATCTGAGCCTCCTGAGTAGCTAGGATTACAAGCATGAACCACAGTACCCAACACTTGTATTTCTTTGATTGCATTTTTTCTTTTCTTTTGTCTTGCTTTTTTTTTTTTTTTTGGGGTCCGGTCGTGGGGCCTGAACTCTGGGCCTGGGCGCTGTCCCTCAGCTCTTCAGCTCAAGGCTAGCACTCTACCACTTTTGCCACTTCCGGCTTTTTTCTTTTTGCTTATGTGGTGCTGAGGAATTGAACCCAGGGCCTCGAGCATGCAAGGCAAGCGCTCTACTACTGAGCCACCTTCCCAGCCCTTGTCTTGCTTTTTTTTAAGCATTGTTTTGTCATGTAGTTCCAGCTGGTCTCAGGCTCGAGGACTCTTGCCTCATCTCCCCTATCCTCGGATTACAGACATATATCACCATGCCCACTTTTTTGGTTTCTTGGTCTAAGATAGACTCTCACTATGTAACTTAGGCTGGTTTAGACTTGGCAGTATAGCTCAAGCTGGCCAAGATCTTGTATTGTGTTCCTCTGAAGTGCTGGGATTACAAGCATGCATCCCTTTGCCTGGAGTTACTTACATTTCTTGCCATCATTTAGTTTTTCGTTACTACTGACTTGCTAGTTTTAGACTGAAATAGATTTTTTTAAATGGCAATTTCGTATCACTACCATAAATAAGCAGTAACTGTGAAAACAAATCCACAGAAAACAAAACAGTATTATTCCATTTTCTCCTAGGATACTGTTGCTGGCCAGGAGGCTAGCAGCCCAAGGCAGTCTGTCTTTGTTTACAAGGGAGATTGGCATGGTTATGAAGATGCTAAGGGTTTATTGGTGCCAGACTGACACTTTTCTTCTGCAGAAACATCTTGAAAGGTGAAGAAAAAGCGAAGAGCCAGGCAAGGTTACACATGCCTGTAATCCCAGCACTCAGGAGGTAGAGGCAGGTATTTGGCTTCTCTTTTCCATGCTTAGGGAAGCTCTTGGCCATGATGATGGCTGGGAAGATCTTTCAAAGGGAGATAGTGTTTGACTTTTTTTTCCCCTAGTCCTGGTGCTTGAATTCTGGGCCTGAGCTTCTTTTTGTTCAAGGCAAGTGCTCTACACTTGAACCACAGTGCCACATCCGGCTTTTTTAAGTAGTTAATTGGAAATAAGAGTCTCATGAAGTTTCCTGCCTGGGCTGGCTTTGAACCATAATTCTCAAATCTATCTCAGCCTCCTGAGTAGTTAGGATTACAGGTGTGAGCCACCGTTGCCCAGCTGGGAAATTCTGCTTTTAGCAATGTGATTGTCACGATTTTCATCCTCCTTTAGATCATCCTACCTGGCAAAGTGGTCAGCAGGAATACTGAAGAAATGAGCATTGCACAGAGTATCAGGGCTGAGAGCACCCTAATGGAATGTATGGGTCAGTCTGACCTCCAGTAACGGGGAGCAAGGATTTCCTACCTCCGGACACAGTCAGGCCCAGGAACATCTTGTGGAACTACTGTTGGAAGGCTCTTGAGGCCAAGTGTGTGTGTGTGTGTGTGTGTGTGTGTGTGTGTGTGTGTGTGTGGTGGGGAGCGGGAGTGTGCAGGGGGTCACACAGTTGCTTCCGTGAGCCTTCGTCCTGCTCACAGAGTCTTCCTTTCTCTGTGCAGATTGGAGCTCTGGATATTTGGGAGGCTGCTGTGTCATTCTGCCTGAAACAGGGGCTTCAGACGCAAGTGACTACAGGAGCTAGCAAGTGATGACAAGCAGGAAGAAGCCAGGTGGGCGTATTGGGGGTTAGAGGGGAGTGTGATCAATTATGAGGCTACATGTCTCTATCTCGAGGGAACAGCCCTTCTGAGTATGAGGCACTGAGTTCAAGCCCCAGTCCCGGCACAAAAAAGAAAGGAACAAAGGAAGAAAGACAGAAAAGAAGAAAAGGAAAAAAAGAAAGGAAGAATAAAGGAAAGAAAGAAAAAAGAAAGGAAGGATGAATACTCAATGTTGGATATAAAAATCTCCAAGTTAGACGTGGTGTGGACTCAAACCAGACCAACCACTGAAGGTGGTGCTGGTTGCAGAGGGTTTTGGTTGAGTCTGGCACAGCCACTGGTGCTCAGTACTGAGCCCTCAGACTTCCTGATGCCTTTGGTCCAAACATTGCTGTCTCTAGCAGGTTATAGTTGTATGTGTTGATTTCTAGAACTTTCTCCACAGAGATCAGCCCCACGGCATGCCTTTGAACAGGACCCCCCTCAGCTCCCCTTTTCTCTCACCCAGCAAACTCCTCAATCTTTCGAGGTTCGGATCACTTGTCTTCTATTCTGGAAATCCTTTCCTCATAAACCCAGCTAGGCCTGCTCTTTGTCTTCCACCTGTGGGATGTTGGAGGATGGGGAGAGGTAACCGATAACAATGTAAAGTTCATTGGGTGCATTGCTTTATTGGCTGACAGCCAGCCAGGGGCTTTCCAGAAGGCAGGGCTGGTCTCTGAATCAGAGTGGCTCTCAGGGCAAGCCTTCACGAAAGTTCTGCTCCCTTGAGAAGGTAAGACTCAATAAGCACGTGCTTCTCCAGTCTAGGGGCTCTGACTGTCACCACGAAACTGCGAGGGTGAACATCCAAGTCTTTAGAATTCTTTTCTTTTTTTTTTGGCCAGTTGTGGGGCCTGACCTCTGGGCCTGGGCGCTGTCCCTCAGCTCTTCAGCTCAAGGC
>NW_012267229.1:18604797-18610985 GCF_000151885.1 Dipodomys ordii
TTGATTCCCCACAGGGCTCCCAGGCCATTCTTGGAGAACACAACAGGAGGGTGTTATACCCTCTGCTTCCTTTCTGTCCCAGCCCCATAACAATACATCCCATAATGAGCAAACAAAGAGCTTCTGTAGAAGGGTCAGAGACTTCCTATTTCTGAAGACTTGGCTTCTATTTGGATGCCCCCCAGAGTAGCTGGATTTGGGTTGTTTTGAGTCCCAAGTACCCCTCTGGTTCCGGCATCCACATACTGAAGCCAGTAAAGGGGGTCTTTAAAGCTTGTTTGAAAGGCATGGTACCTGATAGGTGTTTGTGGATACCTTCCACTATCCCACAGAACTTTCTAGAATGATGTTCTCTAGCTATGCTGTCCAATATGGTAGCCACTAGAGGGGCTATGGTGTCCTTGAAATACGACCCAGGGCAGCCAGACCTCACAGATTCCTCTGGGCCACTGCAAACATTTGTCCCAGGAGCAATGGAAAGCAAACATTCAGCAAAAGGGTTTTGAACCCCAGGCAGCAGGGTGACATAATCAGGAGTTTCTGAGCCTGACCAGTGTCTCCACCTCTCTCCCTGCCACAGGCCCCACCATGAGGCCCCAGCCCCTCCGCAGTCCGCATGCTCCCATGGCCCCGGGCGCACCGTGCTAGCCCCAGCCAGGGTGAGGGGAGGCTCCGGCCATGGCCAGCCACGTGGACCTGCTGACCGAGCTGCAGCTGCTGGAGAAGGTGCCCACGCTGGAGCGCCTGCGCGCTGCCCAGAAGCGCCGGGCACAGCAGCTGAAGAAGTGGGCGCAGTATGAGCAGGACCTGCAGCACCGCAAGCGCAAGCATGAGAGGAAGCGCAGTGCAGGTGGCCGCCGCAAGAAGGTGTCCTTCGAGGCCGGGGTGGCGCTGCTGGAAGCCTCGCTGAGGAACGACGCAGAGGAAGGTAGGTCTGTCCGTGCGCACGCGCACCTACCCATGCCAGGGAGGCCGCCGCTCCATGCACATGCGCACTGGTGCCAAGGCGGTCCCTGGCACGAGCTTGCGTTCCAGGTAGGTCTCCTTGTGCGCATGCACACCAGCACCATGGATTCATGTGCTTGCACAGTGTGCAAGCGCGGTTCTGCTCATGTGTGCTAGGATTCCAAGTAGGGTGCCAGGCAGGTAGTCTGTAGTTCCTCTCTCCAGTTCTGGGGCGAGTTGACTGAACAGTAGCCCAACCCATCTCAGGAGGAGGACGTTCTCTTAGGAAAAGCTTTGGCTTTATCTTAGACTTTGTTGTTGTTGGAAACAAGGAATTCAGCCTTTGGCTAATGAATATCATAATAATTTGCTTTCCCACCCACCAATATTTACGACAACCTACTTCCTGCACAGTGCTGCTCTAGACCAGAGTAATGAACAATTGGATCTGATTTCCTTCCTCTAAGTGCTAGATGCTCCTGGGATCTTGCATTTATGTTTTCGTTTGTTTTGTTGGTCCTGGGGCCTTGAGCTCAGGGCCTAGTTGCTGTCCCTGAGCTGCTTTTGCTCAAGGCTAGTGTTCTACCACTTGAGCCACAGCTCCACTTCTGGCTTTTGTTTTTCTTCTGTAATTTATTACAGATAAGAGTCTCATGGACTTTTCCTGCCTGGACTGGTTTCCAGCTGTGATCAAATCTCAGTTCCTAACTACTCAGTAGTTAGGGTTACAGGCATAAGCCACCAACAGTTTTCATTTTTGATGGAACCAAACTCAGAGCTATGTCCCTAGCCACACCCCCCCTTTTTTTGCTTTAATTACTTTTCCTATAGGATATAACTTTTTCTACACATCCTCAGACAGTGATCCTCCTTCTTGTACCTCCTTTGAAGCTGAGATTAAAAGTGTTTACCATCACGTCCAGCCCTAGGATCTTACATTTCTTAAGCCCTTCCTCTGTGCAAACCTTCATTCCCTACTCTCTGTGTATGCTGTTCTTATTTCTCTTTTAGTGAAGGGGAATGAACACAGAGTCTTACACATGCTAAACATTAAGCACCACCCCTAGCCCTATCTGATTTTACTAATCTTTGATGCAACTTTCATGGTATTGGGGAGTGGTTAAATCATACCTGTGAAGTTTTCTTAGACATAGTCCTTTGTGAAACGAAGTAGTCATTAATATGTTTTGTCATATGATTAGTATTTTTATTTTATTAGATTCCTAATTGATATTATCCTATGATGTCTATAAAGTTTGGGAACAGACACATACATGTTACCTAGGACATTTTTACTCTATAACATGAGTGAATTATATTGTCCATATGGTCTGTTTTCAGACTGTATGGATATTCTATTCTTGTTAATTTTTATCTCATTACATTATCTTATGTGTCCTGTGGTATGGATGCTGACATCCATATGATACTGAGACTCAGAGAAGTTTAGAACCTGGCCCAAGTTGGTAGAGCAGGATCTGAGCTCCCAGCATCCAAGCTTGGGTCTCGAGCACCCTGGCTCTGCACATTTGATTCTTGTTTCAAGATGAAAGGGGGATGATTTAACCAAAGACTTCCTTTGTGGGCATGTGCCAAGGGCACATTGGAGCTGAGGTCTGTGCACATTCATTCCTTCCATCTTTCCCCCTACCTCCCCTTGGCCTATCCCTGAATGTTAGGCTTTCTGTTGTCTCTGGAGTAGCCCAGTTGTTTCCTGAGCTCCTGGGCATACTCTGCAAGCACTTGGTGCTAACACAGCCCATGGAAGGACCGACTGGGAAGAGGTGGCATCTATAGTGAGGGCACTGGATTTTACAGGCTGAGCATCCCTGACTCTGGGATTTTGACATGTTCCAAAATTGGAAATGTGTTGAAAGCCTGTGTGATGACATAAGTAGAAAAGTCCATACTTTTTTGTGTGATAGGGTGCAGGCAAGGCTCAGGTGTGCTCAAAACATGACAGAAAATGACCTTTATGGGGGACCTAGTACTACCTGCCTGTAGTCCTAGGACCTGGGATGCTGAGGTAGGAGGATGGTGATTTTGAGAACAGCTTGGGCTACTTAGCGAAGAGATCTTATCTTAAAGAAATTGCCTTCAGCCTCTGTGTGTGTGTGTGTGTGTGTGTGTGTGTGTGACTCAAATCTGTTATTGACACTTAGGTTCCATTCTTTTTTTTTGGGGGGGGGTCCGGTCGTGGGCCTGAATTCTGGGCCTGGGCGCTGTCCTTCAGCTCTTCAACTCAAGGCTAGCACTCTACCACTTGAGCCACAGCACCACTTCTGGCTTTTTCTGCTTAGGTGGTGCTGAGGAATCGAACCCAGGGCCTCAGGCATGCAAGGCAAGCACTCTACCACTGAGCCACCTTCCCAGCCCTTCCTAGCTATATTCTCTGCTGGTTATTTAGAGATGGAATCTAGCAAACTTTTCTGTTCAAGGCTGGTCTCCAACTTCAGTCTTCCAGATCTCAGCCTCCTGGGTAATAGATTACAGGTGAGAGTCACCAGTGGCTTGGTAGTCTCCTTTTAAATAAAGCAAGTAATTAGAAGACGATCCTATGATTGTACTCTTGGGTATTTATATTGAGAAATTAACATTTACAATCACATAGATACTTGTCCATGAATGCCATACCCCCAAACCGGAAACCACCCCCATGTTGTTCAGTGGACAAATGACTGAAAAACATTGTGCAGCTCCCCTGCACAATGGAGCACTGCTGGGCAGTGAAGGCATGAACTGTGATTCACAAGACAGCTGAGAGGAGTTCTGAAAGGAATGACAGGGAGTGGGAAAAGCCAAGCCTCAGGTTACCTGCTAGTGGAGTCTGTTGATATAAGGATGATTCCCCTCCTCCCCTCCACCAGTCCTGGGGCTTGAACTCAGGGCCTGGGCACTGTCCCTGAGCTTCTTTTGCTCAAGGCTAGCGCCCTACCACTTGAGCCACAGTGCCACTTCTGGCTTTTTCTGTTTATGTAGTACTGAGGAATCAAACCCAGGGCTTCATGAGTGCCAGGCAAACACTCTACCACTAAAGCCACCTTCCCAGCCTCTGTTTTTGTTTTTCTGAGATTGCAGAAAGCTAACAATAGGAGACAGCTTAGTGATCACCAAGGGTAAGGGGCTGGAGTGGATGAGGGTGCTTTGAGATGAGGATTGCTCTGGTGGCTCCAGTGGCAACGAACTGTTAGCATTTGACTGTGGTGGCAACAGGTGGGTAGAGCCCAGTAAATATGCAAGGCAGAACACTGCTGAACGAGGGGGGAAATGGGACTGAGCTTGGCAGATGGTGATGTGGTCGCGTTCCTGCCCGCCACACCACACAGTAACTTTCGTGATGTTGCCTTTGGGGTTCACCAAAGAAAGTGTGCTGGAATCTCTGTATTATATGTTCACAACAAAGTTTGACTCTATAATGATCTCAGAATAAGAAGTTAATAGGACTGAAAACAAAAATCATAATGAAACCAAACAAAGGCCAGAGACAGCTGGTGAGCCTCTCTCCCACTGACTTGTGACTGGATTATTAATGACTTCAGGCAGACCCATTCAAGACTTCTGGACCTTTGAACCTTGTGATATGGTCAAACCAACTTCTCTCCCATCTTCTGGTTTACCCTCCAGTCTCAGGACCAGTATATTCTGAGGGTCCAAACTAAAGTGGAACCCTGGGCTTTAGCTTTCTGGGGAAGGGCAGCCCAGATGGAGAAGGTGAGAGGAAGCAGAGGACACAGGAGATTTAGGACTGCTTATTGAAGTTCAGGGTGATCCCGATCCTCTTAGAAAAGGCCCACCTTTCCCTATGTGGGTCAACTTACAGCCAGCTTGGCCTGCTGGGTAACACGTGTTGTATTCCTCCCTCCCTCCCTGCCCTTCTTTTCTCCACCTTCTATCTCGTTGCTTTTGGGAGCCTGACTTTTTTAGCCAGCACTTTAGTCCTGTAAGTCTTGTAAATCCTGGGAGGTGACAGAGCATTATGTGTGTGGGCAACTGACTTAGAGGAACTCAAGTGATTGTCCTCAGACCCTCTTATTCTCCTCCGCCCCCAGCTCTGCATCTGACAGCCCACACAGTCTGTGCCCATGAAGCTGGCTTCAGATTCTGGAATTTTCCTGACCTCGAGTTGGGAGATTCATGAAAGGAAGAAATGTGTATCTTTTTCTTTTAGGAGTTTTCCCAAGGAGCAAGTAAAACCTCAATTAAGGTTTTTCTAGGCCCCAGAGGTTTAGTAGTTACTTTTTGGTCTAGAGATCTTTTTATCCCTTTAACTCGAGGATCCCAAAGATTTTTATCTCTGTCAGTATTTGCCATATGTGAATGCTGGAAATGTTTAAAATTGTTCTAATTCCTTTGAAACAATACACCTGTTGCTTGTTATAACAAAATATGACATTTTGCTGGAAAAACAAGTGTTTTCTAAAATAAAAAAAATAGCAAGAAAATAGGCATTGTCTAAAAATTTTGTAAATTTCTGTGTGTGTGTGTGTGTGTGTGTGTGTGTGACATGCACATATTGGTACTGGGGCTTGGACATAGAGCCTCATGTTCTTTGTTGGCTTTTCTGCTCAAAGCTGTTTTTTTTTTTAATCCCTTGAACCACACTTTCACTTCCAGCTTTTTCTTTTTTCTTTTGGTCATGGGGCTTGAACTTAGGGCCTGAGCTTTTTTTGTTCAAGGCTAGTGCTCTACTACTTTGAGCTCTACTTCTGTTTTTCTGGTGGTCAACTGGAGATAAGAGTTTCACGGACTTTCTTACCTGGGATGGCCTCAACCTCCAATCTCAGATCTCAGCCTTCTGAGTAGCTAGGATTACAGGGGTGAGACACCAGTGCTGGCTCAGTTTTTTGATTAATGGGAGATAAAATTCTTGGGGATTTGTCTGCCCAAGAATGCTTTGAACCAAGATCCTCAGATCTCAGCCTCCTGAGTAGTTAGGATTACAGGTATGAGCCACCTGCATCCAGCACAGGTTTCTTTCTGTTAGGCCTCTTAACTGCATTCTTAATTATTTCTACATTTAATCTGTGGCAATGTCACCTATCCATAGCTTTGGACCCACTGTGTCCCTCTGAGATAATCAGAGTAGCATAATCATAGCATCTCAGTCTATTTTCTGCAAAGTTTTAACCTTGAGGCCCTTGAAAAGTTTTGATTCCCCACAGGGCTCCCAGGCCATTCTTGGAGAACACAACAGGAGGGTGTTATACCCTCTGCTTCCTTTCTGTCCCAGCCCCATAACAATA
>NW_012267229.1:18614746-18646657 GCF_000151885.1 Dipodomys ordii
TGAGTCACAGCGCTACTTCCGGCTTTTTTCTTTTCGCTTCTGTGGTGCTGAGGAATCGAACCCAGGGCCTCATGCATGCAAGGCAAGCACTCTACCACTGAGCCACCTTCCTAGCCCCCTAGGTTCCATTCTTGAGATGTCTCTTCCTCCTCCTCCTTTTCCTCCTCCTCCTTCTTCTTCCTTCTTCTCCTTCTTCCTCTTCTTCCTCCTCCTCCTCCTCCTTCTTCTTCTTTAATCCAGTATTGGGACTTGAACTCAGGACCTTCCACTCTTGCTTGGCTTTTACTACTCAAGGCTGGTGCTCTACCAATTGAGTCACACCGCCACTTCCAGCTTTTGGCTGGTTAATCAGAGATAAGTATCTTGTGGATTTTTCTGCCCAGGCTGGCTTTGAACCATGATCTTCAGATCTCAGCCATCTATAGTAGCTAGGATTACAAGTGTGAGCTCCTGGTGTCCAGCTAAGACCTTTCTTCTTGTGCGTGCGTGTGTGTTTATTTCCAACTCTGAAAGAAATCCCCAATCCCGAACTCTGGTCCCATGCCTTTCCAAGCAGAACACCTAATCAGGCTTGGCCTTGCCCTTTGGCTTTCTAGAACCCTCTTGAAAGCCTGTTCCTTTTCATGCTGGAATCACAGGGCTGTAAGAAATGAGCAATCTCGCTTCACAGATCCACTAGCTGCAAACAGCTCAGCCCAGAGGTGTGACGTCCTGGGTCGGCTCATTCCCACGTGTGGCTTGCTGAGAGACGAATGATGTGGCAGTCCCTTGTCATTCAGGGGGCGGCTCATGATGAGGTGTAATTTTGAATGGGGGTGGAGATGGGGGGGTTATCTTCTCTCTCCATTCTCCATTCCTGGTTTACTTCCTTCTTCCCTTACAAAGCCCCATCTCCCCTCCCCAGGGCCTGCTCAGAGGCGCTGGGAGCAGGCTGACCTACCAGGCCTCATCTCTCAGGGACTGTTGCATGCCCTGGGGTACATAACTCTAAGCTCTGGGCTTGGAGTTCAAGGACAAGTGTCACTCAGGCTGCAAGTCCTACTTTGCTCCCTGACAGTTCCCTGGGTCTAGTTTTTCAGTTGTATAAAATAGAGCCCTGACTGCTTGCTTATCTGCTTGGAAGCAGGTGTGGCGAGAACTTGAACAGATCTTGCATGGGACAACTCTGAGTCCTGTGGCAGAGCAGTGGTATTTTTTACACTTTTTTCTTCCTTAAAAAATGTGTGTTGGGGGCTGGGAAGGTGGCTCAGTGGTAGAGCGCTTGCCTTGCATGCATGAGGTCCTGGGTTCGATTTCTCAGCACCACATATGCAAAAAGAAAAAAGCTGGAAGTGGCGCTGTAGCTCAAGTGGTAGAGCGCTAGCCTTGAGCTGAAGAGCTGAAGGACAGCGCCCAGGCCCAGAGTTCAAGCCCCACGACCGGACCCAAAAAAAACCCAAAAAAACAAAAAAAAAGTGTGTTGTTGTTGTTTTTACAGACTTTAATGTTTTGTTTATTTATTTATTTTTTGGGTCTGGTCATGGGGCCTGAACTCTGGGCCTGGACGCTGTCCCTCAGCTCTTCAGCTCAAGGCTAGCACTCTACCATTTGAACCACAGCACCACTTCTGGCCTTTTCTGCTTAGGTGGTGCTGAAGAATCGAACCCAGGGCCTCATGCATGCAAGGCAAGCACTCTACCACTGAGCCACCTTCCCAGCCCCGGCTTTAATGTTTAAAAAAACTCAAATATACACAAATGCATTCTTAGAAAAAATCAACATAGGTCTTTCCCTCCCTCCCTTCTTTCCTTCTTCCCTCCCTCCTTGCCTTACTCCTTCCCTCCTTCTTTCGCCCCTCCTTCATTTTCTCCCTTCCTCCTTTCCCTTCCCTTCCCTTCCCTTCCCTTCCCTTCCCTTCCCTTCCCTTCCCTTCCCTTCTCTTCTCTTCTCTTCTCTTCTCTTCTCTTCTCTTCTCTTCTCTCTTCCTCTCTCTCTCTTTCTCTCTCTTTTCTATGGTCATTGCTTACTGGTTTTTTTTTTAACCATTCAGGCATTTCCCTCATTTACTTTTGTATTTGTGAATTTGAAGAAATATAGAGCTTTTTTTTTTCCTTTGAGATTTTATCTAAATGATGACATATTGGAAACCTAGACATACTAGTTTAAAGTTTTCTTTCTTTTCACACAACAGAATGTCTTCAAAATATCTTCTGGTCAGTACACATATAATGTAGTATATCTGCATTGTTGTTTAGTTTGGTGCTGGTCCTGGGGCTTGAACTCAGGCCCTGGGTGCTGTCCCTGAGTTTTTTTCTTTTTTACTCAAGGCCATCCTCTACCATTTGAGCCACAGCTGCACTTCTGGCATTTTTGGTGGTTCCACGAACTTCCTGCCTGGGCTGGCTTTGAACTGTGATCCTCGGGTCGCAGCCTCCTGAGTAGCTGGGATTACAAGTATGAGCCACCAGCGCCTAGCTTTTAGTAGGTCTTTATTGATTTTTTTCCAGTAGTTTTTGCTAACCATGAACGTTTTGTGCACCCATGCAAATAGTTGTGTAGACCAGATGTGAGAAAACGGGGGCTGCTGGAGGGATTGAAGTGGTAGACTCATAGACTGGTGCTGCTGGCTGTGGGGATAGTAGCAGGAGGCTGGAGGACAGAACACGGCGTTCTGCAGCATGCTGTGGAGATGGGATGAAATGTGCCTCTGGGGTCCCCGTGCATGGACTGGGGGTGGGTCCTGCCCTAATCTTCCTGACAGCGCATCAGAGCCCACTGCTCTGAGCTGGCTGAGACTGGCTTTCTGCTTGTTGGTGAAGCTGGTGTTGGGGTGGCTGCTGAGGTGTTAGCTCACAGTGGAGTGGGAGCCGGGGGCGGCTGCGCCCCCGTTCCCCTGAGCTCATAGCATCTTCTGAGTCAGCCTTCCCCACCTGCCTGGGGAGTGTGAGCTGTTCCCCAGAGAAAGGCAGTATTGGGGAGCTCACCCAGCTTCCTTCTCTGGCCCTGCATTGCCTTTAGACTCATGGGCTTGACCTCAGACCTGCCTGAACCCCATCTGTACAGCTTGGACTCGCCTTTCTCCAGGCAGCTCTAGCCTAGCTCCTGCTGGCTCTCTCTCCCCTCGGACCCCCTCACCTCTGCTTGCGAAGGTCCCTCTGGAACGAGCCCCGGACTGCCACCTCTAGCTCTTCAGGGCTGGGTGTGGCATGGTGAGCCACCAAGGAGATGCTTAGAGGAAAAACTCAATATGTATCTGATGTTCATTGAGAGGTAGGATGGTGTCTGGGCCAGGAGTTGGACTGTAGCTAGTCCATTCTCCAAGATCCAAATCCCAGTGCCAGTGTTTGCTAGCTGTGCACTCTGAAGGAAGTTACTTGACGTCTTGGGGCCTCTGTTTCCCCACTTGTAAATGAGCGTGACCATAGCATACTGGCCCCACAAGATGGCAGAGAGGTTCATTGGAGTTGGTCAGTGTTCAGATGGTGTGATAAGTAGACCTGTGATAGAAATGGTTATTTCTGTATTATCTGCATTCACATAATCTCTTATTAGTACATGGTAATAAGATTATATAATAATGCTGTCTTCATGATTATTTATCAGGTGCTTGCTTTGTGCCAGGGCACATGCTCTTGTGTATGCAATTTTCCTTAATCCCCACAGACATTCCTTGAAATTAGATGGAGGATTTCACCCTATTTCTAAAAGAAAGAACCTAGAGTTTAATTTATATAATGTATCATAAGATTTGTACCTTTTAAGTGTACAGCTCAGTAGTTGTTCAGGCTATTTACAGAGCTACATGAGTTATATGTCCATTACCACCCTCTAGTTTTATTTTTTTTGTCAGTTGTGGGGGTCCTCGTTTTGGGGTCTTGCAGACAGCCACCACAGTTGCTTCTTCTCAGGGCCACAGGAACCCCACCAATATATTTTTAATAGTTTCGTTATGGAACCTTCAGTCACCAAAAAGGGTGAGTGAATCTTGGGTACTAAAGTTAGCTCTTAAGTCTTATTTTCTTGTAAAGATTTTCACACTCTCTTTTCTGAAGCAGTGGAAACTTTAACTTAAATGAAACCTACTATGTAAAACAGGGGGAAGGGCGATGCTAGCTGAGGTTGGCTGGGGTGCTCGGACCCGGTCCACAGTAGTTCAGACTTTGCACAGGCACCTGCCAGACACTGCTCAGACTACAGGCTTGTCTAGTTTTGACTTTCAGTAATTTTTAGAAAGAAAAGTTGCTTTTCTTTGTGTTATAAAAATAATTCATCCTTGCCAGGTGCCATTGGCTCATGCCTATAGTCCTAGCTACTGTTAGGAGGCTGAGAGCTGAGGATTATAAAAGCCAGCCTGGCCAGAAAGGTCCACGAGACTCTTACCTCCAGTTAATCACCACAAAGCTGGAAGTGGACCTGTGACTCAAGTCACAGAGCCCCAGCTGTAAGCAGAAAACAAAACAACAACAACAACAAAAAACCTCAGGGATAGCAACTAGGCCGAGTTCAAGCCCAGCAACCAGGCCCTGAGTTCAAGCTCCAGGACTGGCACATGTACATGCATGCACGCGCACGTGCGTGCACGTGCACACACACACACACACACACACACACACACACAATTCATCCTTGTAGAAATATTTAAAAATATAGGAGAAAGAAAAGGAGAAATATTGAGAAGGTAAAGTTTAAGCTGGCCATGGTGATGCATGCCTGTAATCTCAGCACTCAGGGGGCTGAGGCAGGAGGAGCATGGTTGGGTTTGAGGCTAGCCTGGGCTACATTGTGAGTTGGAAGCCAGGCTGAGCTACATAGGAAACATGTCTTCAAAACACTGAGAGAGCCAGGCGTCAGTGGCCACACCTGTAATCCTAGATACTCAGAAGGGTGAGATCTGAGCAAGGAGGTTCGAAGCCAGCCCAGGCAGGAAAGTCCATGAGACTTATCTCCAATTAACTTCCAAAAAGCCAAATGTGGAGCTGTGGCTCAAGTGGTAGAGTGCTGGCCGTGAGCAAAAAGAGCTCAGGGATAGTGCCAGCTCTGAGTTCAAGGCCCAGTAATAGGAAAACCAAACAAAGAACAAACATGGAGAGAGAGAGAGAGAGCTCAGGGATAGTGCCAGGCTCTGAGTTCAAGGCCCAGTAATAGGAAAACCAAACAAAGAACAAACATGGAGAGAGAGAGAGAGAGAGAGTTAAAATTGAGGAATTAAGACATTCACTATGTTAGGATAATAAGCTCATTATCCGTTAAACTAATTGTCTCTTCCTGTGTAACAGCAGCTCAGCTGGGCAGTTCTGGCTCAGACTCTCATATGCTATGCTTACCCCACTTTCGAGAAAGTGTGTTGACCTGACTCTTGACAGGAGACCTCAATTCAGCCCACATGAGCCTCTCAGCATGGCGGGGCAGGTGGCAGTACAGAGAGTGAGGGAAGGGGTACAGGAAGCTGAGATGACCTTGTGACCTTGGAAATCATGTACCCTGTTCTGCTCGGGAGACATGACTCATTTGGTGCAGCCCACACTAGAGGGGAGGGAGGACGCCCCATCTCCTGAAGGAGGAATTTGTGGACATGTTTCAAAGATACCACATGCTCACAGAAGTATTTTTATAAAAAGTCATGATTTTTTTTCAAAACAAAAAATAGTGAATTGTCTTGTGTTATACTTTTTAAGGTGTGTGTGTGTGTGTGTGTGTGTTACTAAGGCTTGAACTCAGCCTGATAGTCTCAACTTGGCTTTTTCCTCCTTGAAAAGGTTGGTACCTTGCCACATGAACCACACCTCCACTTCTGGTTGTTTGGAGTTCATTGGAGATAAGAGTCTCAGTCTTTTCTGCCTGGGCTAGCTTCAAACCTTAATCCTTAGATCTCAGCCTCCTGAGTAGCTAGGATTACATGCGTGAGCCACCAGCATCTGGTTTATCTATTTTTTTTTTTTCTACTAACTGTATTTCCTTTTCTTATTGAATTGAATGGTTGTATGTTGATGTGTTTGAGAAAAGAGAATGAGTGTCAATATCGGAGGAGATGTTAACCCTTTGTTGTTGGTTTTGGCTCATGTATTTTCTGCCATATATAGTCATGTTTTCATTAACTTTTTGTTTATAGTGTAGTTTTTTTTTTTTTTGTCAGTCGTGGGGCCTGAACTCTGGGCCTGGGCACTGTCCCTCAGCTCTTCAGCTCAAGGCTAGCGCTCTACCACTTGAGCCATAGTACCACTTCTGGCTTTTTCTGCTTATGTGGTGATGAAGAATCGAACCCAGGGCCTCATGCATGCAAGGCAAGCACTCTTCCACTGAGCCACGGTCTCAGCCCCTGGGTTTTGTTTTTGTTTTTGGCAGCACTGGCATTGAACCTCAGTGTCTTCCATATGTTATACATGCATTCAACCACTGAGTGTGTTTATTGTACAGGTTTTGTGCTTCAGGGTTTCAAATCTATTTATACTAGCTTTTCCCTTCTATTATTTTGTTCTATGCTTTTATCCTTTAAAGCAAGAGTCAGAAAGCTATGACCTGAAGGCCAGAGCTACCAACTGTTTTTATAAATAAAGTTTTATTGGAACACAGCCACAGCCACTCATTTACATATTGCCTAGGGCTGCTTAACCACAGTGACACAGATGAGTTTTTGTAAGAAACCCTATGGCCTGCAACAATGACAGTACTTCCTGTCTTGTCCTTTCTAGAAAAAACCCTGTGAACTCTTACTCCAGTGTTTTCCCCATCTAACAATGTCTGTTAACCTATGTTTTTCTTCTAAGTATTTGTGGCCTCATTTAAATAGTTAAATGTGTAATCCCTCTGCAATGCATTTTGGTTTTGTTTCCAGAGTTATCAGTGCTCCCAGCATGCTTCACTTTCCCATGTTTCTGATGCCACCCTCACCCTTACCCGCCCAGTTGTCATTTACGCTGGAATCCTTCAGGTTTCTGTTGAGTCTTGATATACAGTTCAACAAGGACTTCCTCAAGTTCCTCTCTTTTTCTTTTGCTACTTATACCATGGCTTGAACACAGGGCCCCATGCTCTCCTTCAACTTTCTAGCACTCTGTCACATGAGCCATTCCTCCAGTACAGCCTTCTTGCTGGTTAATTAGAAATAGAATCTTGCAAACTTTTCTTCCTGGGCTGACTTCGAACTTTGATCTTCTCATCCTCAGCCTCCTGAGTAGGTAGGTTTACAGCTATGAGCTATCAGCACTGACAAAAAAAATTGTTCTTTTAAAAAAATGTGTTCTAGGTTATTTTCAGTCATACAATATATAATCTTCACATCACGTTTTCTTCAGAACTTCAAACATTTAGAGTACTAATTGGTATTATAAGGAAATCAATCAATTAATTTGGATCAAATTTACCATGGTAACTTTTGCTAAGTAGGCACATGGCTCATGACTCTGAAAAGTATCCTTCCATATGCTTTAGGAAAGCTGGAATGTTATTTTTTTTTCTCCCATGAAAGTCCCATTAACTTGAGAGGGGGACTCATGGTTGTTGTTTATTGTGGTAGGGCTTGAACTCTGGGCCTGGTTGCTTTCCCTGCACTCTTAAGCTCAAGGTGAGCGCCCTACTGCTTGAGCCACAGCACCACTTCTAGTTTTTGAGTGGTTTGTTGGAGATAAGAGTCTCACAGTTTCCTGTCCAGGCTGGCTTTTGTTTGTTTGTTTGTTTTTGTCGGTCTTGGGGCTTGAACTCTGGGCCTGGGTGCTGTCCCTCAGCTCTTCAACTCAAGGTTAGCCCTCTACAACTTGAGCCAGAATGCCACTTCAGGCTTTTTCTGCTTATGTGGTGCTGAGGAATTGAACCCAGGGCCTCATGCATGCAAGTCAAGCACTCTACCACTGAGCCACCTTCCCAGCCCCCCAGGCTGGCTTTGAACCGTGATCCTCAGTTCTCAATCTCCTGAGTAGCTAGGATTACAGGCATGAGCAACTGGCGCCCGGCGGCTTTGACATTTTTTTTTTTTTTTTTGCCAGTCATGGGGCCTGAACTCTGGGCCTGGGTGCTGTCCCTCAGCTCTTCAGCTCAAGGCTAGTGCTCTACCACTTAAGCCACAGCCCCACTTCCGGCTTTTTCTGCTTATGTGGTGCTGAGGAATTGAACCCAGGGCCTCGTGCATGCAAGGCAAGCACTCTACCACTGAGCCACCTTCCCAGCCCTGCTTTGACATTTTTGAACATGCTCTGCTTTCTTCATATCCTTCCTAAAGTCTGATCTGGCTTAACTTAGAGTGAGTACAATTGTTACTTTTCTCATTGTGGTTTAGTTTGTCGATTAGCATGGCCCAAGTTTCTGTCTTTTTTTTTTTATAACTATTATTGATTTGTACTGAACTTGTAAGAAAATAAACTCCCTCGATTGGTTTCCCAATAATGAAGTATCTTTTCCATCCTGATTTTCTAGGAAAACTGTTCAAAGGGGAGCTAGCTGCACTTCCATATGCCACATGCACACATGGAAGCAGCCTTAGTTAGCTGGAGAAACAGAACCTCGCCAGGACCCAGAGCTCTCCTCGACACATGCTTGCCTTTTGACTCCAAAGTCAAGAATTTGAATTTATCTTGCTCACTTAGAAACCTATTATCCACCTGCTCAGTTAATTTTGGATTCTTTTTTTTTTGGGGGGGGGTCCGGTCATGGGGCCTGAACTCTGGGCCTGGGCGCTGTCCCTCAGCTCTTCAGATCAAGGCTAGCGCTCTACCACTTGAGTCACAGCGCTACTTCCGGCTTTTTTCTTTTTGCTTATGTGGTGCTGAGGAATCGAACCCAAGGCCTCATGCATGCAAGGCAAGCATCTGAGCCACCTTCCCAGCCCTAATTTTGGATTCTTAACTGATGAATTAGGACTTTTTTAATGTCACTAGTGACAGAAACTCAAGCTAACTGAGGCAGGGTTGTATGTATCTGAAAACTTCAAGGAGCTCACAGCTTCAAGCACATGTGGGGATATAGGTTACAAAAAAAAATGTCTAAGTTAGATGACTATGACCAGTCTATCCTAACAGTTAAGTTTTTCTTCCCAGCTTTATCTCAGGTTCAGCCGTTCCCAGAATTGTTTTTCTACCACTTGAGTTATACTTCTGGTTCTTTTTACTTTTAGTTAGGTATTTTGTTTGTTTGTTTGTTTTTTGTTTTCCAGATAGTGTCTTATGTCTGCTTCCTCCTCCCCCTGGGTCTTGCCTGGACTGTAATCCTCCTATTTGCATTTTCCATTAGCTGGGATGACAGGCACACATCTAGCTTTTCTGGGTTGATAGTTCTCAAGCCATGACCCTCCGTTTCATAGTGGAATGAGCCAGGCCACGTGGGAGTGGAGTCTAGCAGAACCACTTTGTCAAGGCACAGTACTCATGTAACTGTGCCATAGAGAGAGGTGTTGTAAAGATGGCCTTGTCAAGAACAGGCTCCAGAGAAAGGAGGCAAGGAGACCGTTTATGAGCATTGCTATTTAGTCCTTTCCAGAAGAGAGGACACTGTGACCAATAGCTATGAATGTTTACATCCTGTTGCTAAGCATAATCTAATTATGGAGAAAGAAGAGTTCGACCCATCTCGGCATAATTCCCTCCAACACGATGACTGTGCACCTCCTCACAACCTTCTGATTGCAATTCCTCCCCAGCTAGGTCTGCTGCTTATAGGCACAGAATGAGTGAACCATGCTTAAATGAATCTCTTGCCATGGAAGGCGATTCTCATTTCCTGTCATCCCAGTGCTGTGATTTTGTGCAGTAGCCTCATGATATTAGATAGTGTGAAATTTCTCTTTGGGAGCGGAAACTACTTTGTTTAGTTTGGTCATCCATGAAACTAATACTGACCTGGAGGTCTTGCAGAGGGGGAAATTCAGCCAATTGAAACTCCCTTGGCATTGGCCCCAGATCCCAACTTCCATGCCACTCAGCCAGCATCTCTCCAGGGTGTCATAAGGACACATAGAAGAGGGCTTGCCAAAGACTCTTTGGAGTTACAGAGCCCGTGTCAGTCCCCTTGTTGTGACTAAATACCAGTGACAACTTAAGAGAAGGTGGGGTTTATTTTGGCTCCTGATCTTGGAAGTTTCAGTGTGTGGTCCCTAGGCCCTATGGTTGGGTCTCCAGTGGCAGAGTAGTACCTCATAGAGAGGAGGACTGCTCACCTCATATCAGCTGGGAAACAAGGTTGGACAGAGAAGGGTATCCCTGCACTGTGATCCTCCTATTCTCCAGTGTCCCCTTTAAAGCCATACCTCCCCCTGCCCACAATGACCTAGTTTCCTCTCCTTAGGTTCCACCTCCTCAAGGTTCCACCATCTCCCCAAAACACCGCAGGCTGATGACTAAACCTTCAACACATGGCCTCTGAGTGCATTCCAGATCCAAACCACATGAGCTTCCCTCTCTGAAATTTCCCAGCCTACAGAACTCACTGAGAGAGTTGAAAACATTTCTGACATGACTTAATCCTGCTTACTGTCTACCTTAGACCTGTTTCCTTCCTGATAGAGTGGGAAGAATGGCCAAAGCCAAACCATCCGCCAACCACGTAGAGGAAAGTTTTGAGAAAGGTTTGAGAAGCTGAAGAAAATTCTAGAATGTTCTCACCTATGCCATGTTTGGGCCAACAACAGAGCTAGTGCTACTGTTCCCTGCCTTATTTACTGTGTTAGACTTCAGGGAGTTTGCGGAGCAGAGGTGAAGAGGGAAGTATGAAAGCTGCCCAGTAGGAGGAGGACAAGGGCACTTTTGTCATTTACAATAGAAAAGCTAAGTTACACTCAGATCTGATGGAGGCAAGGCTTTCAGTCCTCTAAGAGAACTGCTCCACAGTGTTTGTGCTTAGGGCCTCTGAATTCCCTGGATACCACAAAGGCAGGAATGGCAGGTCTCTGTGTGAGTCACCGTGAAGCGCTGTGCTTCATCTGTCAGCTCTTGTTGCATAACAACTCCCCTGAAACAGTGCTCAGAACAGCTTACTATTTCCCAATTATTCTTTGGCTTCAGCAGGCAGTTCTGCTGCTGGTCTTATATCAGAGAGCAGCTTGTGTGATGAAGTCTTAGTTGCCCCAACGAAGCAGTGTTCAGTGGTTGAGCTCTTGGGAAATGATTCTATCTTCCGGGCTCCAGCCTAACCGATGGGTTCATCTATGGATGAATTTATAACGTTATGGACCATTGGGAGGGGTTGGAAATTGTAGGAGATGGGGCCTAGTTGGAAGAAGTTAGGTCACTCTGAGGTGTGCTCTTCAAGATGTTTCTCATCCTGTTCTTTCCTTCCTTTCTGCTCTCTCGGCTTCTTTGTCCCTGTAAGGTGAGCAGCTTTGCTCTGCCCTGCCCTTCTGCTGGCTATGGATGAAAACCTTTAAAACTATGAACCTAAATAAATCTTTCCAGGTCGAGTGTCGGTAGCTTCCACCTGTAATTCGAGCTACTCAGTAGGCTGAGATCTGAGGGTCAAAATTCAAAACCAGCCCAGGCAGAAAAGTCTGTGAGACTCTATTTCCAATCAGCCAGCAAAAAGCCAGAAATGGAGATGTGGCTTAAGTGGTAGAGCACTAGTTCTGGGCAAAAAAGCTAAGAGGCTGGGTGCCCGTGGCTCACGCCTATAATCCTAGCTACTCAGGAGGCTGAGATCTGAGGATCATAGTTCAAAGCTAAGAGACAGTGTCTAGGCCTTTGCTTTTTCATTTCCTTTCCTCTTTCCTTTCCTTTTTTTCCCTCCCGTTGATTCTTTTCCTCAGGTACTTTATCATAGTACTTAACTAATAAGCTGACTAACACTTTTTGCCTGAGTTTACTCCTTTGTTGTTGTTGTTGGTGGTGGTGGTGGTTGTGGGGCTTAAACTCAGGGTGTGTGAGCTATCCTTGAACTCTTTTGCTCAAGGCTAGTGCTCTACCACTTTGAGTCCCAGCACCACTTTCAGTTTTCTGGAGGCTAATTGGAGAGAAGAGTTTTAATGGACTTTCCTGCCCAGGCTGGCTTTGAGCCATGATCCTCAGATCTCATCCTCCTGAGTAGCTAGGATTACAGGTATAAGTTATCAGTCCCTGGCCTGCTAGGCAAGCATTCTATCACTAGGCCTCTATTCCCAGCCCTGGCCTGAGTTCATGCTTAGGGCCATAGATACTACAGGGTCAGCCAGTGTTTTGCCTCTGTGAACCTGCCTTGATCTCTTTCTCCATGTGGTCTTTCATCCCAGATCACGGTCTCAGTTGCAAGAAGGTAAGCCCAGGTACACGAGAAGTTATCAAGGTCTTGCCTGTATCAGGTTTGCTGATGTCTCATTGGGCCAAGTGAATCACATGGCCAAGTTTAGCATCAGCATGGAAGGAGTCTTGCAGGAGCATGCGTACTGAAAAGGGTCATCATTGTTATCATCTACCATGCATTTTAGATGTTCCTTTAGGCTGGAATTCTAGTAACACAGTGTGACAATTCTGAGCATGTCATGTTGCGCAGAGACATGATATGCTCTTGATGTCCCTAAAATGTCTGAGTTCTATTGGGTGGGGCAAATGCTGTGACCAGATCCTCCCTCTGGGATCCCTAGACCTCTGGGTTGAGGACACATACATACACTTGACAGATTTTGGTACAGGAGAATGATGCTTTTGCTTATTTAATTTGATTGCTTATTAGCTGTATAGCCACAACTCTGGATTGTGTGATTTCCTAAGGTCATGTTGAACTCTCAATAATTGGGGTTAAAGTCTGGATCAATGTTGAAACAGAAACTCGAATAGAAAAATAATCATCAGCCAGATGGAATGAATTATTAATTCACAAATGCAGCATGCTCAGTAATAAAGCCTCTGAGAGTGTAAGTGGGGTGTGGGAAATTGAAGGACCTTAGAGGTAAGGTACGGGTTTCTGGGGTGTGTGGTAGACCCCAAAGGTTAAGAGCTTGCAGTCAGATAAACTTTGCAAATTACCCAACCTCTTTTAAGTGCTAATTCCTCATCTGTACAGCAGGATGAATGATATTGGGGAGAGCTAGGGGCTCAGAATATTCATAGATGGGCAGTAAGCACCATCAAAGGAGATGTTGACTATTACCTCTATTAGCTTTGGTTGAAGTAGGCTAGAAGCAAGGTTAATACCTCTTCCATTATAGGTCAGGTGTACATTTTTTTTCTGTTTACTCAAGACTAGCTTCCTATCAGTCATTCATATGAACCTTTTTTGTTGTTGTTATAATCATTAGGACTTTAGTATGAAAGATTTCTTTCTTTTTTTTCCTCCAGCAGTGTTCATTGTAAATCAGAGGAGAAAGCAAGGGTTGTCTGTCCCACATAATACATCATGTAAAATTGCTTCATTAGGGCGCTCTTTCAGTCTTCCCCCTTCTTCCCCCTCTTGGCAGTACTGGGGTTTAAACTCAGAGCCTTGGGCTTCTTAAACAATCACTCTGACCACTGAGCCACACCTCCAACCCTGATTTTTAATGGTTGTTTTTTAGATAGAGTTTTGTTTCCTGTTGGGGTGAGTCTGGGTGTGATGCATCTATGTTATGTTTCTTGGTAGCTAGGATTACAGGCACCCACCATTATGTCCATAATCTTTGTTGACAATGCGTCTCAAACTTTTTCCCTGCCCAGGCTGGCCTCCAGTGTTAGGCCCAAAAATTTCAGCTTCCCAAGTGGCTGCGATTAAAGGTGTGAGCCATGGGATGCCAGCTTCCCATCACCTCTTAAGCTAGTCTTGAATATATCTATTTGGGTTGGTTTGGGTCCATCTTAATGACAAAAGCTCTTTGGGGGGACCCTAATTAACTTCTGAGTTGCTTTCTTCAACCTTCAGAGTGAATGCAATCTCCCATTGTTACTGAAAGAACCCACAAAACCCCAGAATATCTTGTGACAACTTCTCCCAAGTTCTTTGGCACCCAACATTGTGCCAAGGAGACATAGGACCAGCCTTCCTCTGAATGGGCTCATTTCTGCAGTCATTCCTTCCGGCTCATGACTTTCTTCTTTTGCTGCCCACGGATGCTGAAAATAACTTGTTTTCTGGCAAGCCTGAAATGAGATTCCTTATGATTTAATCAGATCCATAATGAAGCTCTTCCAGCTTTCAGGAGCAAACATCTAGAATGGCTGGGCTGGTTCGGGGCAGGTTACAGGACAGGCCACAGGGAGGAGGAGTCTGAATATCGCACTTGGAAAATTGCCCCCTGCACAACAGCTGGGGTTCTCCCCATCACTGGCCAGGACTCATGGCCCTGTCTGGCACAGTTCTGTGGTATAGGTCATGTGGGCTGTGCAGTTCCCATCCCTTAGCCCAGACCCAAGGCTTAAAGATAGTGGGTGCGATATTGATTGCTCTATGCCATAGCCAGCAAGAGGCAGTGTCCTCCAGATACAGAGACCAGGATGGGTTCATCTTGGCTAAAGCCAGGTTGTGCTTGGTGTTCATTGAGAAGGTA
This sequence comes from Dipodomys ordii, assembly GCF_000151885.1. Lineage (NCBI taxonomy): Eukaryota > Metazoa > Chordata > Mammalia > Rodentia > Heteromyidae > Dipodomys > Dipodomys ordii. The sequence continues at coordinate 18,629,133 of NW_012267229.1, forward strand.
ATAGCTCCAGATGAGAGAAGAAGCTGGGAGCAGCATGACAGGAAGTTGGCTAAAGAAGGAACAGGTCTCAATCAGCCCGTCACCCCTGCAGAATTCCCTCTACCAGCATATATTGGATTCTCCAGCTCCTAACATTGTGTGTGTCTATGCACCAAATTACATATCCTCTCAACAACTCTGAACCGAGGCTAGGTGCTAGTGGCTCATGCCTGTAATTCTAGCTACACAGGAGGCTGAGATCTGAGGATTGAGGTTCAAAATCAGCCTAGGCAGGAAAATCTATGAGACTCTTATCTCCAATTAATCCCCCCCCCCAAAGCCAGAAGTGGAGTTGTGGCTACAATAGTAGAGTGGAAGTGGAGGTGTGGCTCCAATAGTAGAGCCCTAGCCACCTCACCTTGCAGGTGGATAAACGGAGACATACCACAGTCTAGAAACGTATGCACACAAGAGACAGAGCCAGGACCGTCTGCCTGCAAGGTTTAAGTTTCCAGCCTAGTGCTGTAGCATGTCTCAAACCTGGAGCATTTATCCCTCTCCACCAGCCTGGTTGTTCCCCCACCCCCCATCACTGGTACCTGGCAAGGTGAGGGTGCAGGTAGAGCATCCTCTTTGAGCAAGGAGTCTGAAGAACATGCTGAATGCCCATGGCCTCCTGGCTGCTCTGACTCAAGCTCTTTCCCTGGGAGATCTGTCAGATAAAGTGATGGTTTAGACTCAGGCTTCCCCAGGAAGCAACTAGACATCATTGGTATTGAGACATGGATAGTCCTGGATGACTTTCCATCATTCTCTATAGGAGAAGACAGAGAAGACATCTCCCTCTGTCTGAAGACAGATGCCACGTTAAAGGTCACTCCCACCTGACCTTTTTTTTTTTTTTTTTTTAGCAGTACTAGTATCGCAGGTACTCTACCATTTGATCCATGCTGCTCAGCCCCCAGCTGACATTTTTCAAAAGTATCTGCTGGTATTAGGTGCTTGGGAAACATTGTATGGCAATAATTCTGGGCCTCAGAAAAATTTCTTTTTTTTTCTTTCTTTCAGTTGTGGGGTTTGAACTCAGGACCTAGGCTCTGTCCCTGAGCTTTTGCTCAAGGCGATTGTTCTACCACTTTGAGCCACAACTCCACTTTCTGTTTTTGAGTGGTTAATTGGAGGTAAGAATCTCATAGGGACTTTTCTGTCCAGGATGGCTTTGAACCATGATCCTCAAATTGTAGCGTCTTGAGTAGTTAGGATTACTGGAGTGTGCCATCAGTGTCCAGCAGAAAAACATTTAATTAAGAAAAATATATTCACATTTGGGTCCCAAAGAGTCCAAGTACTTCTTATTTTAAGATAGTAATGTCACCGGGCATTGGTAGCTCACACCTATAATCCTAGCTATTCAGGAGGCTGAGATCTGAGGATTGTGGTTCGAAACCAGCCTGTTCAGGAAAGTCCAGGAGACTCTTATCTCCAATGAACTGCCCAGAAAGAGCCAGAAGTAGCACAGTGGCTCAAGTGGTAGAACACTAGCCTTGAACCAAAGAGCTCAGGGACACTGCCTAGGCACTGAGTCAAGAGAGTAATGTCACCACTCACGATTATAATCCTAGCTACTCAGGACACTGAGATTTGAGGATTTCAGTTCAAAGCCAGCCCAAGTAGGAAAGTCTATGAAACTCTTATCTCCAGTTAACCACCAGAAAACCAGAAGTGGCAATGGCTCAAATAGTAAAGTGCTAACCTTGAGCCAAAGAGCTCAGGGATAGCGTCCAGGCTCTGAGTTTAAGGCCTATGATGGACAGAAAGAAAGTAATGTCATCTCAGTATCTTTGGTGATGAGATACTTTGTTCAGTAAATTGCTAGTTTCCAGCTATACCACCCTCTCCAGGAGGTTCTTTGTTGGTGAAATTGTTTTTCACTAAAAGAAGCTTAAGGTTAGGCACTAATTGGTGGGAGAGAGTTGGATTTATGTAGATGGATCTGGTAGGTAGGTCTGGGGACATGTCAGAGGCACCATCTTTGTCTCAGCCGCTGAAAATATCTTCCTAAAAAGCCCACACAAGTCTGTAGATTTCTTAAAGTTCCATTTTTGGCAAGTATATTCTGGTCCTGGTGTGCTCTGGCTAATAAACAGCTTCTGACTCACGGCACTGGGTGGCTGATCCTCGTGGTGACCCCGTGTGTCCTCAGGGCACAGCTGGTGGCGGGGGGGGGACCTGACATCCCCAACTGGTCTGAGCTCACCCCATCTTTCCAGGACAACGTGACCCTCAGGCCTCAGTGGGACCCTCGGGCACTTTCGTGGTCAGCTTGGGCTGCCTAACGAACTTTACAGACAACGTGGCTTAAGCAACAACTCTTGCTTCCTTACAGTTCTGGAGGCTGGAAGTTCATGTTCAAGGTTCTAGGATGGTTGGTTTCTGGGGAAGACTCTCCTTACTGTATGGAGGGAGGAGAAGACAAATGAAGAGAGGAGAGGAGAGGAGAGGAGAGGGGAGATAGACAGAGGGGGGGGAGAAGGAGAGAGGGAGAGGGAGAGAGAGAGGGAGAGGAAAGAGAGGGGAGGGGAGAGGAGGAAAGAAGAGGAGAGAGCACTTTCTGGTATCTTAAGGGCATTAATGCCATCCTCATAAACTCATGTATACCTAACTAGCTTCCAAAGGCCTACCTAGCTCTCCAAATAGCACCACAGTGAAAGTTAATACTTTAATATATGAACTGGGGGCAGAGACACAGTTAAGCCACAGCAGATACGTTCTCAGTGGCACAGAAGTTGATAGAGATCCTGCAAGGCTTGCTGCATGGAAGGCAAGTCCACTACAGACTAGAGGAGCTCAGGGGGGTCCCCAGGTCTTGGCAGAACTTTGGACCTATCATTTTGTGGGGGAAGAATCTTGTTTCTCTGGGAGTGGGGGTGGGCAGAATGGGCACAGGGTAGATGGAGTAGAGGAAATTTCCTCTCTACACTGTCTTGTCTGCCATCACAGGAAGGGTGACTTCAGGAAAGAACACCAGGCAGCCGGCTGGGTCTCTGCCCTTCCTCATGTGGCTCTAAGACTCTTCCCTTTCCTGTCTTGTCGGATGGCTCAAGGCTTCAAGAGCAAGTGTTGAAGGATGTAGGAAGCTGCCAATTTCTTGGGACACAGAACCCCCATAGTCTACTCAGATTGCAGGGGAAGTGGGTGCTGGCAGGTGTTTGTTGGTCAGTCTGCTAAAGGAGCTATGCAGTGACGTTTTGGTACTGGTCTCTCAATCATGTCATAGCTCACCTTGGTACTCTTGAGTTTCCCTAGGCTGGGGTGGGAGGTAGGGAACAGGAAGTGACTGCTATTGGACAGGAGGCTGCTGTGTGTGTGTGTGTGTGTGTGCGCGCGCGCGTGTGCATGCGTGTGTGTGTGTGTGTGTGTGTGTGTGTGTGTGTGTGTAGGATGTTGCAATGTTCTGAAGTTGGTTATGGCAATGCTTGTAGCGGCTCTCGTGTAGCCAATGACCAGGCCTTTTCTTTCTGTTATATCCACCAGCTTGAATGTAAGCTATGCATGGAACATTTACATGCACAGGTAGCTATCTTACAAAGGGAAAAAAGAGCAGGTGAAATTCATTTTAGTACTATATTTTCTTTAACCCAGCAGATCCAAGATCAGTAGGAAGCTTTTGCTAGAAATTTTTTCACTTTTCTTTTTTGTTGTTGTTGTTGTTTTTGTCAGTCCTGGGGCTTGAACTCAGAGCCTGGGTGCTGTCTGTGAACCTTTCTGCTCAAGGCTAGTGCTTTACCACTTGGAGCCACAGCTCACTTCTGGTTCTTTTGATAGTTAATTGGAGATAAGAATCTCAGAGACTTTCCTGCCTGGGCTGGCTTTGAACTGATCCTCAGATCTCCTGTAATTAGGATTACAGGTGTGGCTTGTTTTTGTTTTTGCTTTGTTTTGTTTTTGCATATGGAAGAAATCCCACGTGGCTTGTAACTACTACTGGGGTCTGGATTCAGAGTCCCTGTACCACTGGGATGAAGTGTCTCAGTTTTCAGTAAGGGAAGGAGTTTTGTTCTTTCTATTCATATCCCTCAGCTCATAATCTACAATCCCAAAGTGACATCTAGGGTCTCCATGCTGGCTTCATTCCCACCCAGGGGACCTTCTCTAGATGCTCTCATCGATGTCCTCTCTCTTGCTCAGAGTACCCACATCCTTTTGGGGGTCTGTCTGATTCCCCTTGTCTTTCCCCTGGCTGCCCCTCACCCTGTTCAGGCATACAGCCCTGCAGTTTAGAAGCAGCCAGGCCTGGATGCAAGTCTGCCACTCACCTGCTATGTGACTTTGGGCAAATCACTCAACCACTCTTGAGTTCCAGCCTCCTCCTCCTTCCTCCTATCATGGGATGTTGGTCTCCGCGTGTCTCATTTCTGTCAAAGCCCAGCTGGTATTTGAGCCAACCCTGACCTAAGCAAATCCTAGATGACCCCAACCCACTGAGGGCATGCATGTGATCCTGCAGCCCCAAGCTTCCTCTACGACATGGCTGCCAACCCCAGATACCTGTGATGCTCCAGTGAGCTGGGTCCACTTTGGGTTCTGGCTGGGCCAGCCTGATCCTGGTGGGGATTTGAACTTCTGTGGGTCTTTCCTTGGGGGTAAGGTCCTCTACTCCCCCACTTACCCCAGCTGACCTGCATCCATCCCCTGCAGTCCACCTGAAAACCAAGATGGCAGCTCTTGGCTTACTCTGGCACCTCCTTGGCTTCAGATCTCTTTTCTGGCCCCTGAGAGGACAGCATCAGTCCTGGCCAAGCCCAGCCCACTTGGGGTCCTAAGTCCAGTCCATGGCTGTTGGTAGACCTAGCTCTGCGGCCTCCTCACTCTGGCTTCCTGCCCTCTGCTTAGGGGTGGCCTGTGCTCAGGCTGACAGCCTCAGCCCCACGAAGCATCGTGAGGTGTGGAAAAGGGATGCCAGGTGACCAGTGACCCTGAGCCAGAGTCCCCTATCTCACCGCTCAGTGGAGACAGAGCGGCGTTTGCATATTGAGTGTGGAGCTGGGCCAGCTGCACAGGAAATTATATAAGACAGAAATGGTAAACAGCCTCTTTACAGGAGAGCAGACTGAGGCCTGTCCGGGTCTCCCAGCTCCTAAGTGATCAAGTTGGATTTTGACTCCATCAGATGAATGCTAAGTTTGTGGTCCTGAATACTGCCACTTTACCAAGGAGCAGGAAGTTCTGACAGGAAGTCCTCAGCTGCAGATCTGGGGCCTGGGGCACAGTGAGAGCCCCTGTGACTTCCAGTGGCCCAGTCACGGCTGACCCTTTGTCCCACAAGCCTCCCGGCAGAACAGATGTGAGCTGGTTGCCTCCTCTGACAGTAGATCTGGAGGGACCTTGGGATTTCTCCTGGGTGGAGGCAGTCTCAGAGAGTGAGCAGTTAGAGGAAGAAGGAGGCTAGCAGCAGCGTGTGAGTGGCTAGGGGTGGCCTTGACCTGCCTTCAGCATGAGGAACACGGACACAGAGTCTAGGGGTGCTGCAGGTATCCTTTCCTGCTCTTCCCCTGCCCCCCGCCCCCGAAATGTCAGTCAAATTCAGTCTTTGGAACTCTCTGGAGTCCAGTCTCTGGACTGATTCCTGGCATGCCCAGCCTCTGCCTGTCACCATGGCATCCTTTGGGGGCTCTGATGTTTAAAAGGAGTGAGTGTTGGGGTTAACACAAAGGTTTCTTGCATTCTCCGCCCCCTCCCCCCTTCACCTCCCCCCCCTGCCATGGGCTCAAGTTCTGAAGCAAGAGTGCTTTTCTAGGCAATCTGAGCCATGCACAGATACCATCATAACCTGGAAGACACCCCACTCAGGGTCATCCTGCTGTCTAGACCCTTGCTTCTCTCCTGCACTTGCAACCACAGGCAAAAGTTGTATAAACAAAGTCCTCAGAAGGCAGCTTCCTGGGGAGAAGATAACCAGGGTCTGACCACAGGCACCTCCAGCCACAGGTGGCCCACTTCCTTCCCTCCCTGTCTGCAAAAAGTGAACTTGAAGCTTGTTGAACTTGAACGTGAAGGCGGTCCCTTTTCTCCTCAGTACCAGACGTGCCTGCTAGCAGGTTTAGCTATCTGTGTGATGTGAGAGAACTGAGAACTGGGACTCCTTTGCTGGGCTGGAAGGAGTGTCCCCTTTCTGTCCCCAGAACTCCCAGCCATGCCTCCTGCCTCTCTGACTCTATGCTGACAGAAGGAACTAAGCCCTATTCTGTGCATGTTAGCTGTGTGTCTCTGGGCCTGTTGCTCTGACGCTCTGTGCCTCAGTTTCCTCAAGTAGACAGTGATGGTAACCATCACAGCCATCTTGATGGAACTCTGAGACTATGTGTGAGCCCACCTGGACCACAACTGGCCTATGGCAAGTGCCCAGTAGAGTTCATTTCCATCATCTCTGCTGGGGAACCCGGATGAGATGAGAATCTTCTGTTTAACAAATAATTCTACTCTGAGGCGTTTCCCTGAGAGAAATAAAAACATATCCATGCAGAGCCTTACCCAAGCTTTTTAAAAAAATAATAATAGCTTCCAAATGGAAACGACTCAGATGTCTGCTTATCCTGGTAAATGTGTTAATAGATGTGGTATAGCCATTCCATGGAACGTTATTTGGTCAGGTAAAGGAGAGAAACGGTGACACGTGCTGCAATTTGGATGAGCTTAGCTAAGTCGCGTGACTCAGAAGGTCACTTACTGTATGGTTCTTTCCACAGGCTGATTGCAGAACAGGCGAATCTATAGCGACAGAAAGTAAATGAGGGGGGGAGGAGGAGAGGACTGACTGCGAATGGGTGTATAATTTTTTTAAGTTGATTGTGGTATTGATTGTACAACTCTGTTTCAGCCATTGAATTGTAACTGTAAATAGGTGAATTACATGGTATATGAATTGTTATCTCAATAATACTGTTGAAAATGCAGTGTTCAAGAGAGACAAAGGGCATACTAGATATCACTTGCCAGTGGCCCTGACTTGAATTCCTTCATAAAGATCCACCTGCTTCATCCTCATGACAACCCTATAAAAGGTGCTGTTATTCCTCATATTTGCAGTTGTGGATACTGAAGCACAGAGAGACCAAGCAACCTGTCCAAAATCACAGAGCAATGAGGACCAGACCTGGAATCTGAAAGCAGGCAGTCAAGACCCCATTGATCACCTCTAAAGGCAGTAGCCAGGGCTCATGGTGTGTAGAGGACCCAGGGGAGACCATGTGGCCCAGAAAGGCTGCCATGATCCCTCCCCTCTTACATAGGATGCTCCAGGCCTGGGCTAGGGAGGAAGTGGGACCCAGGGAAAGCAGCAGAGAGCCTTGTTCTGAGATGCAGCCTCATGTTTCTGGGTAACTCTGAAGGACAGGGTCTCTGACCCAGTTTGAGGGCTTCCTGCCTTCCCAGAGCCCTGCCAGGGCTGCAAGAGAGCAGTGAGCACTTAATTAGTGTGGCCTCTTTCTGACTGGGAAGGCACTGTCAAGTGGGCTGGGTTGGCCTGAAATCCTGCTCGAGGCCTCAGCCCTGGGCCCTGGGGCTCTCTGTCTCTTGGGCTCTGTCCCCTTGGCCCAGCCATGATGCAGAATGGCCTGAGTTTTCAATTCCCTCCAGCATGCTCTGCCCCATCAGGGCCCCGTGGAGGAGGGAAGGGGCTCTGCTTCCCACACAGGGCCCTGAAAGCACCCAGAGGCTGTCACTCAGTGGACGCCCCGCAGCAGAGGGGACAGAGCAGGATTTGGACCTGTGAGTCCTCTACCTTCCAGCACAGTCTTCTCCCTGCCTCTCCCTTGAGGATATCACACCCCTGGAGGGGGTTGCTTTTGGTTTGGAAGAGAGGGTGATCGATTGTTAAGGCTAGGAGACCCCAGAGAACCCCAGAAACTGACCAGGCTGTGCTGTCTTGGCTGAGTGTGGGTAGTGAGAGGGACTTATGGGCTAGTCTGTTTAGCTGCTCGGTGACCTTTGGCAGGTGGCTTGCTCTCTTTTTCATGGCCAAATATTCCATTGTATAGATAGACCACCCACCCACATGCATTCACATGTACACACACACACACACACACACAGGCTGCAGCCCACTTCAAGGTCAAAGCAATGACTCTAAAATACATGGGGCTCTGGGCTCCTTTGGCTATCAGGATGAAGCAGGTGTCACACGGACAGTGACCTAGGAGATGGGGCTGGTTAAAGATCCTCTACTTAGAGAAGATCAGTGTCCTGCATGGTCCAGCCAGGAAGCACGAAGGTACATGGGCCAGGCCCTGGGCTCTGGGGTGAGACCATGTGGGCTCCAATTCCAGCTCCCAGCTCCTAGTGGCTGTGGAAAGCCTTCTCGTTCCCTCTGTGCCTCAGTTCCTCCTTGGGTTAACTGGAATCCTGCTACCTACATAGAAGGATCAATTCCCAGAACAGAGGCAGATTCCCAAAATGTGGTGGCCCTGAGAGATCTTTAGTCTTTAATCCAGTGGTTGGGAGTGATGCAGGGTCTGGGCTGCCGACCTCTTACCCCCTCCCCTGCTCCCCATGCGCTCACAGCAGGGCTTGCCTTCTATGCCTAGAAATCTACACACAGGTTGTTTTCTGTCTGGGCCGGTGATTGTTTCCATTTGTTTCTGTTAAGCCCACAAGGGGAAGGCTGGCTTGGCTCAGGTCGGTGTGCCTGGCCTGCTCTGCATGAACAGCAGCACACACTCTACGCCTGCCTTTGATCCCAGCACTCTGCAGAGGGGCACTCACGCCCCCTTTATGTGTCCAGAATTACAGATTCCCAGGGGCTCTGAAAAAGAATGCAGAGTAGCTGCATGTGGTAGCTCATACCTTTAATTCCTGGCAGAAGGCAGGCAATCTCAAATTTCAGTCCACTCTAGACAGTAAAACTCCAGTGAGATCCCCTCTGCCCGCCGCCCAGTTGCTGCCCATGGGAACACCTTGCAAAACGATCATATTGCAACCAGGAAAACCATGGGAATGCGATTCACCGATTCTGTTCAGATTTTGCCTGTTTTCCATAACTCTGTGTGTGTGTGTGTGTGTGTGTGTGTGTGTGTGTGTGTGTGTGTGTCTCTGTGAAATCTTTAATGATCCGTGTAGATTTGTGTGACCACCATCACAGAATGATATATTTAAAAAAATATTCTGGGTTAAATAAAACGGTTGCTCAGATTTCCTGTTTCTTTTTACCTTTTTGTTTTGTTTTTGTGGTATTATCAGAAAAATTAAATGATAGCTACTCAGGAAGCTGAAGCAGGAGGAGGATTATGGGGTGGAGAACAGCCAGACCTATAAAGTAAGACCCTTGCCTGACTAAATTAAAAATAAATGATATTAATAGGGTTGGGATGTAGCTCCATGGCAAAGCACTTGCCTAGCAAGTAAAATAGCCTGGGTTCGATCTCTACTACCAAAAATATTACAGTTAAAAAATATTAATAAAGTGACTCTGTGACCCATATGGAATTTCTATTGGATATCACTGATTTAGATATCACCTATTGGTCTAGAATGTTCTCTCGTGCCTTTCCCAGAACTTAGGCAATGTTCTAATATATATACATATATGTATATATGTATACATATATATACACATATATATACATATATATGTATGTATGTATATATATATCCACTAAAAGTTATGTATTTTCAAGGCAAAATGCACATAATGTAAAGTGAGCCATTTAAAAGTGAGTGTTGACATTCAATATCTTCACAACATTGTGCCAGCACTTTACCTAGTTCCTAAGTATTTTCTTTTTCTTTTTTGTCGGTTGTGGGGCTTGGGTGCTGTCCCTGTGCTCTTCAGCTCAAGGCGAGCGCTCTACCGCTTGAGCCACAGCGCCACTTCCAGTTTTCTAGTGGTTTATTGGAGATAAGAGTCTCATGGACTTTCCTGCCCGGACTGGCTTTGAATCGTGATCCTGAGATCTCAGCCTCCTGAGTAGCTAGGATTACAGGCTTGAGCCACAGGCTCCCAGCCTTCCTAAGTATTTTCTCATCCAAAAGGAAACCCCAAAGCCGCTAAACTGCCACCCCTTCTTTTCCCTCCTGTTGGTTCCAAAAGTCCCTTACCTGTGTGCTGATTCTGTAGGTGGGCCTGCTGTAGGCATCTCATATCCAGGCAATGTGAGACAGGCAATGTGTCACCTTGTGTCTGTCTCTTTCACCCAGCATGGTGGCTTTAGGGCTCATCCATGTTGTAGCATGTGCTGGGACTTCCTTCCTTTTCCTGGCATCATAATGCTCCATTTATGTAAGCATACACAGCGTTATTCCTGTATCTGTTTGTCTGTCTGCACCACACCTTTGTTTCCATTGTTTCAGCTGTTGTGAATTGTGCTGCTGTGACTGAGTAATGTTTGTTGGAGCATCTGTGTTTAGTGATGTTGGTAGACCCCAGGTGTGAGACTGCTGGGGTGACTCTGTTATTACCCTTTTGCGGAACACCTTAGACTTAAGGTGACCACACTGTTGTCCATTCTACCAGCCTATAGGCACTCCTATTTCTCATCTTCCTTGTCAGCACTTTTGGTATGGCACTTTAAATAATTACCCATGCTGGTGCATTTGGCTCATGCCTGTAATTCTAGCTACTCAGGAGGCTGAGATTTGATGACCCAGGTTCAAAGCCAGCCCAAACAGGAAAGTCCATGCGACTCTTACTTCCAATTAACCACCAGAAAACCAGAAGTGGTGCTGTGGCTCAAGTGGTAGAGGACTGGAGAGCTCAGAGACAGAGCCCAGGCCCAGGGTTCAAGCCCCACGACCAACAACAAAAACAACAACAAAATACCCATATAACTGGGCACTGGTGGCTCACGCCGATAATCCTAGCTGCTCAGGAGGGTGAGATCTGAGGATCAAAATTCAAAGCCAACCTAGGCAGAAAAGTCTGTGTCTGTGAGACTCTCTTTCGCCAGTCCTGAGGCTTGAACTCAGGGCCTGGGCACTGTCCCTGGGCTTCTTTTGCTCAAGGCTAGCTCTCTACCACTTGAGCCACAGTGCCACTTCGGCTTTTTCTGTTTATGTGGTACTGAGGATCAAACCCAGGGCTTCATGCATGCTAGGCAAACACTACCACTAAGCCACATTCCTGGTTCTCTGTGAGACTCTTATCTCTCCTAAACTACCAAAAAAGGAGAAAGTGGAGCTATGGTTCTAGTGGTAGAGTGGTAGCCTTGAGTAAAAGAAGCTTAGGGACAGAGCCCAGGCCCTGAGTTCAAGTTCTAGGACCAGTGCACACACAAAAACAATTATTCATATTATTATTATAGCCACCTACATGGGAGGCAGAATGCAGCCACTTTCACTTGTTCTAGAAAACTGTGTAAGTAGAGCCGCTCAGTGTGGGCCTGCTGGAAGCTTCTTTTACTAGGTCAAGGGAAGATGGTGGAGGGTAGCCTGGGGGCCTAAAGAACCTTCTCCTGGCCTGTGGAATGTGCTTCAGGCCATGATGAGATTCTTTAAGGCAAAGGTGACAGTTCTCAACCTACTATCTCCCATAGATCCTGGGCCTGTCTGCCTCCTTTCATTGAGCAAAGGTGTCACCTACTATGTACTAGGGATGTCAGAGGTGCCAGTGAGTAACACACAAGATGCCTGCCCTGTTGGGATCCTGTTGGGGTTGGGGAGACAAGTCAACAGACACACAAGCTGTAACTTAAAGGTGTCAGCAGGGCAGGGGAGTGGCACAATGGTAGAGCATCTTCCCAGCATGCATGAGCTCCTGGGATCTAGCCCCAGCACTGCATGCAAATGATTAAATACTATAGAGAAACAGAGGACAAAGGGACTGTGTAAGTAGGGGAGTCAATCAGGGTAGGTCTGAGGAGGTGACCTGAAGGATGAAAATGAGCTAGATAGGCAGAAAACAAATTAGCACAAGCAAAGGCCTTGGGGGCAGTGGTCCCCTGCTGGTTCAGTGCTAGGTGGGGAAGTTGTGACTCCAGCCAGAAGAATGTGCCGTGACTATTGGCTGATGGCAGGGGCTGCAGGAAGCCGGATGTGAGGGCTCTAGGCCACCTTCCCTCCTGTCTTAGCTTCAAGGAGCAGCTCAGCCATGGCACAGGGCTCATCCCAGTGCTGCCTCTCAGACTAGGGGACCAGGCTAGGGTGTCGTGTCGGTTAGAGATAGCTTTGTCAGAAACTCTGGGACAAAAGCAGGTGCCCAGGCTCCAGCTCCACTCATCTGTCTCCTGAATCATGCTTTGGACCATCCCCTGCCCCTGCCTGTATGTACTCTTCCTCCCAGGCTCAGCCTGGCACCCTGCCCGAGGCCCAGGTCCATTCTCTGGCTGGCCTCTTGGCACTTGGAAATCAACCTATCCTGTACCCAGAGTTCAGGCCCTGGGAATCGAGTACACCAGGCCCAGGATACAAGAAGAAAGGTGAGTCCGGCCCCCAATTATGTCAGGGTGTCTCTGGAATCTGGCTCCTTTTGAATTGTGGTAGGAAAATGACACCCAGACAAGCAGCAGTAGGGGACTGAATAGGAGAGTGATACCCTCGACTCACCCCAAGACCAGTCTGTATTTGGGGTGTGATTTTATTCCTTCTGTACTGTGGGTATCTACTCCGTGCCAAGCCCCCTGGTGGTGGGATTCATCAATTCTGTGGGACAAAGGAGAGGGGAAGGAGGAAAACAGCAATCGGGAGGAAGGCAAGGGAGGGAAGGACAGGGAAAGGGAAATGGGACAGGAAAAGGACAGGGAAAGGAAAAAGAAGAATGAAAGGAGAAATGGACAGAAATGCCTTGCAGAGCTCACCACGGCGGGGGCAGGGGTGTGTGTGTGGGGGACAAGTCATGTGACTAAATATTTACCAAGTAGTTCAGCTCTCAGCAATGAGAAAACAAATCAGCCATCTCTGTCACTTAGTGTTTTTCTCATGGTTGTGTCGCAGTAGAAAGGAAGCAGGTGGAATTGATTCAAGTAATTCAACTGGAAACGTTTCAACATGTCCCCGCTGTAAAAATTAGGTATGACAGATGTGACATTTCTTGGTGTGTTTGTTTTATTCCCCTACCACATTTTCCAAGTCCACTGTGATTTACTACCTAAGCACCTGTCCACGTGCGTCACATGAATTTCAAGGGCTCCATGGCCCCTCACAAAGCCTTTGGGGAACCCAAAATCTCCTTTCCCAGCGCTCTCTGCCAAGCCAGGAGTCCCCTGACTTCTGTCTGGGCTGTACCTCTAAATCAGAAAGATAACCAGGGTGCCTGGTGACGTATTGCAGAGGGTTCTCAGCACCACAGGGGAAATAGAAACTCTGAGTCAGTGGTGGGGTTCAGTGAAGAATTTCCGTGGTTAAGGGAAATTTGGCTGATTGTGGGTGAGTGGAAGCTCGGATGCTGGAGGTGTCTGGTGGTCCCCAACTCTGTGTAACTTGTGTAGGCTTGAACCTTCTACTCTAGTTGAACACCTCGGGCAGATTACTAACAAATCTGCTGCCTAAGAAATTTTGCCCACATGTATCGAGTGAAAGCAATCATTGTTATGGCTTGTTTTCTCAGTTTTGGGGTGTCAGGAACCTAGAAGGTAGCTGGGTCTCAATGTCAGCCAACACTAATGTCATCTACTTGGCCACAAGCTAGATCTGCTTCCAAGATGGCTGCCTCACAGGCTGCTGGCAGGAGTTCCTCACTCTGGGTCTCCCAGTGGGACATCACGAAACTTCCCAGTATGGCAGCTGGCTTTGCCCAGCGAGTAACCAAGAAGGAAGCCAAAATGTCCCTTATGATTTTGTCTTGGAAGTCACACTGTGTCTTATTAGTGACACCCATGAGCCCCTCTTAGCAGAGGAAGGAACTGCCCAGAGGGTAGATTGTGGGAGGTTGGCAGGACTTGGGCTAGACCTCCAGAGATACTTGCTGCCTAGATCTTGTTGTCTTGGGTTTGAAGACTGGGCCCCATCTTCCTAAGGAAGGCCCATGGATTGGGAGATGAGACAGGTGAGATCCGGCAAGCTGGACAGTCCCCTTCAGCTAGGCACCGAGGTCAGTCTGCCCTTCACAGTGGAGTTCTCAGATAGTCTCATGAGGTTATAGCTCCCATTTAACAGATGGGGAAAACTGAGACTCACATAAAGGGCATGTCTGATTTGATCCCTGAGGAGGTAAGGATTCCTTGCCCCTAGGCTTGTATTTGCATGCTTTGTTGATCTCTCTGCAGGGTAGAAGTTTATGTGACAAAGCCCAGACCAGTCCCTCTTCCCTGGAGCTCAGAGCCTGCTGTTGGAATCACAGGCCCTCTGGATACTTTGGATCCCTGACACTTGAAACCGTGAGGTCAGCCTTTGGCTATAAGGCATCAGTGTAGAATTCTCATGGCAGAGCAAATTCAAATGTGGGGGTGCTGGGACCTCCTACCAGCGGAGTGGATGGGAATACTGTGCCTAATTATCTCCACTTGTAAATAGCCCCTTGGAGAGCCTGCCTCCCTTCTGCCTGAGATTGGAAGGAGGATGAAGTGAGATCCTTCACTGGGCTGGTCTGTCTGTATGAGCCCAGTCAACAGGAGTGAATGGGTGTCATCACCCGCTCATTGGCTCTGCTCTCTGTCCCACACCTGGCTGAGCTTCGAGGACTCAGAGCCTCTGCAACTGACCCCCCCCACCCCCATCCCCAAGGTCCTAGAGCTCGGAGCATGATCAGCCAGTGGCTTTTTCAAATACTACACTAAACTCACTCTGTCCTCTCCTGGGTGTCACTGAACCATGTATATGTTCCAGAAGCTCTGGGACCTGCAATGAGCTGCCCCCAGGCTCCGCCTGCTCGTCTCTGATAAGAGTGGATTTTTCCACTTCCTGCAGAGCAGGGATGCTCCTGTTTCCCCTCTGCCCACCAGCCGCCCTGGTTTCTGCTCCTGCACAGCGGGGAGGAAGATGGGCGTCTGAGTGGCACCAGGGGAGGTCATACTTAGCTGTGGGGAGACAGTGGGGGGCTGTGGGAAGGCAGTAGACCCTCTTAGGAGACAGACCCTCTTTTTTGTGGTTTGACCAGGAAACCAAGTCTGTATCAGATGCAACAAAAGCAAACACCAACCAGCAAACAGGAAGCAGGGGCTGGATAAAAATATCAATGTGTCTGCAGCTGCAGCCTCTGCCATTCAGGTTACAGAAGGTCTTTCTGCTCTTGTCAGGAAGAGGGGAGAGGCCCCTGAGCTGGGGTAGGAGGTAGAGACTTGGAGTGTCTCAGTGGATCTGGACACCTTTCAGTCCTTGGCAGGTAAAGATGCTCCTGTTTCCCACCTGGCACAAGCGTTGATTTTTGTCCTCTTTGCCTAGAACCATGAGATCTTCAGTGTGCGTGTGAATGGAGACTGTGGTTTTAAACCTGTTTTGTCAGCTGAAAACCACTTCCCTGAGAATCAGCAAAGTTTTTCTGTTAAAGGACCAGATTTGCTACTGGATGCTGGTGGCTCCTGCCTGTAATCCCAGTGACTCAGGAGGCTGAGATCTAGGGATCATGGTTTGGAGCCAGTTTAGGCAGACAAAACTAGGGGACTGTTATCTCCAATTAGCCAGCAAAATGTCAGAAGGCGAAATGTGGCTCAAGTGGTAGAGCACCAGTTTTGAATGAAAAAGCCAAATGAGAGGACAAGAGGCCCTGAGTTCAAGCCCAGTACCAACACACAGAAATAAAAGCAAGCAGACAGTCAGCTGTGTGGTCCATGCAGTTGGTTTCACAACCAGGCCCTCCAGCTGGGAGCCGCCCGGCCACATAGAGCTGGAAGAGTATGTGCTGCACTGAGCTGGTTCTTCTCTGCTGTTTTTCATCACTTAAAGTATAGATTATTCTTTTTGTTTCTGATACTTGGGATTGAACCATGGGCTTTGAGCTCGTTAGGTAAGTGCTCTATTATTGGAGCCAGCCTTTTTGTGTGTTTGTTTCTTAAACAGGTTCTTCTTGCTAGGGAGCCTAGGCTGGGCTCGAACTCAAGGTCTTCCTGACTCAGCCTCCCAAGTGCTGATATCACACTTGTGTGCCACCAGAGCTGGCTCAAACTTATTCTCTTCTTCTCTGCTCTCCCCTTCTCTTCCCCCCTCCTTTCCCTCTTCCTCCTCTCCCAGTCTCCCTCCCCTACGCTCACCTTTCTTTCTTCCCATTTTTTCCTCCTTTCCTCTCTGTCATCCTCTCCCCTCCCCTCTTTTCCCCTCCCTCCCCTCTCTCTCCTCCCTTCCTCCATTCCCTCTCCTCCCCCCTTTTTCACTCCTGTCTTCTCTCTTCCATTCCCTCCCTTCCCCTCCTATCCCTTTCCTTTTCTAAGCTTCTCAGTTCTGGAATCAAACCCATGACCTCAGCACCCCACACAACTGTTCTGCCACTGAGTTAAACTCCCAGTCTTTACCCAAGCAGTACAAAAGTAAGTGCCAGGCCAGATATAGGCCTGTGGACCATTGTTTACAAATGCCTGCACTATGTGAACATATTAGTTCCTGTTATCTCTACTGCTTAACTTCCTTCCCCACACAGGAAGCTCAGCTTTGTGACAAAGCCTGGGATTTCATTTCTGTAGGGACTGTCATCTTGGGAAAGATTTGTCCTTTAGTGAAACTGAAAAATTCACATTATAAATGAAATACATACATATGCTTAAATGCTTATAAAATATTGGCAACCATAAAATAAAAGTCACTGATAATCACAGTTAATTTCCTCCTCCTCCTCTCTTCCTCTTCCTCTTCTTCCCAGAACAGAGCCTTGAACTCAGGGCCTGGGCACTGACCCTGAGTTTCTTTGTGCTCAAGGATATCTCTCTACCACTTGAGCCACAGTGCCACTTCTGACTTTTTCCATTTTATATGGTACTAAGGAATTGAACCCAGGGCTTCATGCATGCTAGGCAAGCACTCTATCATTAAGCTACATTCTTAGCCCCTTTGTTTTTTTTTAAACTAATAAAGCATTTGTAGAATTAAAAAATATGTGAAATGTTTTTTTCTTTTTCAATTGAAAATCCATTGGACATATAGTGTGTGTGTGTGTGTGTTTATATGTGTATGCGTGCCAGTCCTGGGGGCTTGATCTCAAGGACCTTGTGTTCTTGCTAGGCTTCTGTTCTGCCCAAGAGCCACAGCTCTACTGCTTGCTTTTTGGTGGTTAATTGAAGATAAGAGTCTCATGTACTTTTCCGAGGGGGCTGGCTTCAAACCATGATCCGCAGATTTCAGTCTCCTGAACTAGTACCTAGCTTGAACCTCTAATTTTGATGACTTCATTCTCTATTATATGTATCCACATTTCCTTAGGCCACTAAAAACACCCCAGATACTAGCTTCAGCATGTCATATTCACCCTGATATTCCAGGGTTTATTGAACAAATGTGCAGTTATTTAGATATTTGAGTTGAATCCAAGATTGCGTTATTAAATTGCCTGTTAAACAATACTGTTCTAAACATCCTTGTCTATAAATCTTTGTCCTCTGATCTTTTTTTTTTTTTTTTTTTGGGTCCGGTCGTGGGGCCTGAACTCTGGGCTTGGGTGCTGTTCCTCAGCTCTTCAGCTCAAGGCTAGCACTCTA
>NW_012267229.1:18646707-18662805 GCF_000151885.1 Dipodomys ordii
CTCTACCACTTGAGCCACAGCGCCACTTCTGGCTTTTTTCTTTTTGCTTATGTGGTGCTGAGGAATTGAACCCAGGGCCTCATGCATGCAAGGCAAGCACTCTACCACTGAGCCACCTTCCCAGCCCCCTGATCTTTTCTTTAGGACATGTAAACTGAAGATTTGTGGAACCGTTCCACAACTGACATATCCTAATTGTTTTTGCTTTACTGGATTTTTTTTCCTGATTATGCAATGTATGAGCTTTCTTTTTTTTGGGGTGGGGAGTCTGGTTGTGGGGCCTGAACTCTGGGCCTGGACGCTGTCCCTCTGCTCTTCAGCCCTCAAGGCTAGTGCTCTACCACTTGAGCCACAGCGCCACTTCCGACTATTTCCTTTTTGCTTATGTGGTGCTGAGGAATCGAACCCAGGGCCTCATGCATGCAAGGCAAGCGCTCTACCACTGAGCCACCGTCCCAGCCCCTGTATGAGCTTTCTTGCGTGATACCACCTTCCTCATCCTGCCAATGGGCCCAGGCAATCATTGATCTGCTTCCTGCTTATTATTACATCTAGAAGGTTCTTTTTCTGACCATACTAAGGCAGACTGCCTCCTTGCTTTCCCAGAATTCCTTGGGGGCATGATAGTAGCATTGCCACCCCCATGTTCTTTGTGTTTGCATCTGCCTATCTTATATTTAAACATTCCTTTATTTTTAGTCCTGTTATTTTGTTTGGGGTATATCTTTTGTAGGTTTTTCTTTTTCTGCAATCCTGTCTCTACTGCTTTATAGGGGGTGGAGTATTATTATGTTTATGCTAATGGCACATGTGAGATTTGGGATCATCTTGGTTCATGCTTGGTGGCCTTTAATTTTTTTTTCTTTTTGTTGGTTGTGGGGCTTGAACTCTGGACCTGGGCGCTGTCCCTGTGCTGATCTTCAGCTCAGGGCTAGCACTCTACCACTTGAGCCACAGCACCACTTCCATTTTTCTGAGTGGCCTATTGGAGATAAGAGTTTCACAATCTTTCCTGCCGGGGCTGGCTTTGAACCGAGATCCTCAGATCTCAGCCTCCTGAGTAGCTAAGATTACAGGTGTGAGTCACCAGCGCCCGACCTAATTTTCTTTATTATTTATATTCTCTTATATTATTTATGTTATATGCTATTTATTATTTATATATATTATTTAGTTTTCTTTATTATTACCATCACTTTGTAATGTCTTTTCCATCCATGATAAGGAAAGTACAAATCCTGATTTCGATTTCTCATGTGTCTGGTTACCTTCTAATTTTTCTGAAATGTGATCAGTTTCCTAGTCAGACAGTTGAAAGCTCTGGGTAGAACTGTCTGTATCCTGTGTAACACAGAGCTGAGACAGAGACGCAGGGCACTGTCTCCTTAAGAGAGACCAAAACCGAGGGTCAGGAAGACAGGCAGAGAGAGGGGTCAGGTGGTAAGGGACAGCGGTCAGGTGGAGAGGGGTCAGTGGGACAAGGAAATCAGAGGGAAGATTCAAAATGGACAGGTGGCAGCTGGAAGAACTTCCCCCTTCCTAGACAACCATTTTCTTCTGTCCAAAATATAAATCTAGCTGCTTAGGAAGCTGAAAGCTGAGGAATGTGGTTCGAAGCCAGGCTAGGCAGGAAAGTCTGTGAGACTTATCTTCAATTAACCACCAAAAAGCCAGAAACAGAGGTGTGGCTCAAGTGATAGAGTGTCAACTTTGCTTGAAAAAGCCAAGTGAGAATATAAGACTTTTGAGTTCAAGCCCCCAATATTAGCTTGTACACACACACACACACACACACACACAATATCTGCTATTTTAGCACAGGTGCTTCACAATTGAAAAATCAGCAACAAACCTTAGATATTATGGCAACTGTGAAGCCATTACATGGTGATGTGTCTGCATCTTCTACCTGGATGGCTGGGAATATTTTTATCTATTATTTGCCTGGAGATATGAAATAATTGAGCTATTTAAGAAAAAAAAAGATCTAGGAGAGCTAGGTGGACAGAGAGATAGGTTAGGAAAGCAAGAGAAAGTCAGAAGGGAACTTGGGGCATTGGAGGAGAGAATTGGAATAAGAGCAGGTACCTTGGAGAGCTCCCTTGGTTAAGTAGCAGCTCCGAGGGGCAGAAGGGAGCTCAGGCCCCTGGGCCGGCAGACTGCTAGGGACAGGGTGGGGGTGGGGGTGGGGGGAGAGACAGGTGTTAGAGAATGCTGAAGACAGTTAGAGAAGATGGGTCCCTAGCACCTGGGGTCTGCTGTGTTTCTGAACCCTGAACTAAATTGGGGGGGGGCAGAGTTCCAGGATCATGTTACAAGACAGGAAGTCTTGCCTGAATCCCTAAGACAGTACCACAGACAGCAAGAGTTCTTTGAAGGGAGTTAATGAAAGAAGATAGAAAGAGAGGGTGGGAGAGGAGGAGGAGGAGGAGGAGGAGAAGGGGTTCAGTGAAATTGTGGGTGAGTGAAGAAGAAGAAAAAGGAGAGAAAAAGAGAAAAAGGAGAGAGTGAATAAGAGTGAGTCAGAGTCAAAAAAATATTTGCAGCTTTGATGGAAGAATCATACAGGCCCCTGTATTTAAGTTTCCCTTCCCTCCCTTCCCTTTGTTTCTTTCCTATCTTTTTTTTTTGGTGGCAGTACTGAAAAGTGAACTCAGCTTACAGTGTGGCAGAATCACACATATACTTCTCCTCTCCTCCTCTTTCCTCCTTAACCCTTCCTTTCTCTCCCCTCTCCTCTCCTCCTTTGTCCTCCCTTCCCCTCCTCTCCCCCTTTTACTTTCCTATCCCCCCCCTTTTTTTTCCAGTTCTGGGGCTTGAACTCAGGGCCTAGACACTGACCATGAGCTTCATTTGCTTATGGGCTAGTACTCTACCTCTTGAGCCACAGTGCCACTTCTGGCTTTTTCTGTTCATGTGGTGCTGAGGAATGGAACCCAGGGCTGTATGCTAGGCAAGCACTCTACAACTAAGCCACATTCCCAGCCCTATCTTTTTTCTTTTTGGTGGCAGTACTGAAAATTGAACTCAGATCTCAAGTGTTCTACCACATGAGTGTGACTTGCCCCCAACTTCTCTGAGTTAAGTGCAGCCCCCTGTCCCCACACTCCAACACCTGGAGTAGCCCTAGAACAGATGTAATATCCAGTTCTGAGGTGGGGATAGAGGCCCTGGTAGGCCCCATTCTGTCCTGGTGTCCTGCGGGCACCAGATACTAACTGGGGGCCTGGACTATGTCACAGTAGCTCAAAGGTCCCCTCCAACTTCCTCTCAAGTACTTCACAGGCAGATCCACTCACAGCTGCACCCTGGCTCTTGATCAAGCTCAGGCCAGCGCCAGCCTAGGGTTTCAGCAGAGGCTTCCTTGAGGCAGTGGCATGTAAGCCAGGGCCTGGAGGGCCGGAGGAAGGGAAACTGGGGAAGATAGACAGATGGAGCAGCCAATGAGCAGGCCTAGAGGTGCACAAGGAGGGTGGGGCCTGGGAGCTCCTGAGAAGAGAGCACAGTGGTCAGGAGAGGTGGCAGATGGCAGATCCTATAGGCCAAGAGAGACCTGACCAGCCAGTGGCTTTCCCCTTCCTCTCCCTTCCTGTAAGAAATGATTGAACACCTGGTGTCTACTGGGTGCCATCTTGGCACTGTGGATACTGTCATGAGGGGGATAACACTGTGCTGATCTCACAGAACTACGGGGCTGGCAGAGGAAGGAGCTTCTAGCAGATGTCTGGGGACCAGCTGGGAGCTCCCTCCCTTTTGATG
Source organism: Dipodomys ordii (assembly GCF_000151885.1). Classification (NCBI taxonomy): domain Eukaryota; kingdom Metazoa; phylum Chordata; class Mammalia; order Rodentia; family Heteromyidae; genus Dipodomys; species Dipodomys ordii. Next base: position 18,650,467 of record NW_012267229.1, read on the forward strand.
GAGCTATCATTTATCTACCATGATATTCATTCCTTTTAAAGCAGTCTCAGTGCAAGTCCTTTGCCCAGTTTATACGGCCATCATCACTCAATTCCAGCCACTCTGATCACCTCTAAAGGAAGTGCTGGACTCTTTTGCAGTCTCTCTCTGTTCTGCCATCTCTACCACCAGGCACTAGTGACTGCCACTCAGTTCTCTGTCTCTATGGATTTGCCTACTCTGGAAATTTCATGTAAATGAGGTCATATATGGCTTTTCTAGTCTGATTTCTTTTGCAAAGTTCACCAATGTTCTAGCCTGGGTCAGTAATTTGTCTCTGTTTATGGCAGGGTAATATTCCATTGTGTGGAATTTTGTTGGTATGTTCATCAGCTGATAGGGTTATTATGAAGTTTATTTTGTATATGTGTGGACATACCTATATTAATGCCTAGGAGTAGAATTGCTGGGTCACATGATAACTTGATATTTGATCTTTGAAGAACTACCAGACTGTTTTCCAAAGCAATGGCATCATTTCATATTGGTACCAGAACTTTCTCCACATCCCCACCAACACATAGAATCTTCTGATTCCTCCTCTTCTTCTTTGTTTTAAAAAAAATTGTGCTGGTATGGGGGCTTAACTCAGAGTCTTGCATGCTTAGGTAGCCTTTTTGCTCAAGGCTGGCTGCCACTTGATTTACAGTTCCACCGCTAGCTTTTTGTTGATTAATTGGAGATAAGAGAATCTCACAGACTTCCGAGCCTGGGCTGGCTTTGAACCATGATCCTCAGATCTCAGCCTCCTGAGTAGTTAGGATTACAAACATGAATTACTGGTTCCTGGCTGACCCCTCCTCTTATGAATGGACCCTGGAACACTGCTCTCTGCAGGAGGAAGGAGAGGGGCTGGGCCTGGCATGGGACTTTGAGAGAAGCCCACATCTTCCTGGGCCGTCCTCCGCCCTGCCTGAGTCATTGCCCAGAACCCGGGTGAACTGCCTGGCAGAGGTGCAGCCTGCGCCAGTCACTGGCGACAACCCCGCGAGACTTGACTGCACCTCTGCCCCAGCCCCAGGCAGCCTGGCTTCCTTGGAAGCAGCTATTTCTGGCTCTTTCTTCTCTAGGGAAGAGCAGTGGTGGGTGGAAAGGTTGAGATTTCTCAGTGGGATGGTTTTGGAAGGCACTGTGCAGCGAGGACCCAGGACCGCTGTGACTGGTGGGGGGGGGGGAAGGGAGGAAGTAGGGGGGATGGGAGGCTGCTTTCTGTGAGTGCTGGGTCAAGGGCTAGGCCCCCTGAACCCCTTACAGCATCTCAAGGAGGGAAGACAGGGCCAGTGTGGGCGGGATTTTTCATGGGTGGATGGGTGTTTGGGATCAGGATGGGGCGGGTCTGCACTGGAGGAGACACAGCCTGAGGACACACAGAGGTGGCGCTGGAGCTGGGCTTAGAGAAGCCATACATTTTCTATAGGACCCCAGGCCCACAGAGGCCCAGCCTCTGCCCCTCATTTACAAACTGTAATAACAAGGCTGCTGTGATCACTCTTAGGATTCTTGTCTTTGAGGTCATGGAGTGTTCTAGAACACCTAATTTGGTCACAACCTTTCCGTTCACTTTTTTTTGGCCATCTTTCTGCAACTTCTGTTTGACACCAGGTCAGCAAAGTGATCAAATGTACAGTCTGTGGGGGCCCCAGGCTCCCATTCCCAGCCCTGGGCCCTCAGACAACTTGTTACACCTGTCCAGGCCTCACTTCCCCATCTGTGAAGTAATCCCAGGTAGTCAGAGAAGAGCAGGGGTCGCTCACCTTCCTAAGTGGTTCCAGAGGATGAGTTGGTATGGTGGTATCAAGTGTAGTGACTTCAGTGCCACTATGCTTAACACACAGCCACACTGCATCATACAGAGGACAGTCCAGGCCACTGGACAGAAAGAGTAAGGAGCCAGGACAGGAAGGAGATGATGCCAGCCTAGGGATAGGACTGGGGGGAGAGGGCTGAAGACTTCTGTGCTCTGGCTGCACGGAGGAGAAAGACTGAAGGAGGCCATTTGCTAATGTGTCACATGGAAAATGGTCCCCTAGCCTCTAGGGCAAGTAGCTCTGTGGCTAGTGAAGCAGATGCTATGGTAATGTACTAGCTGGGTAGGAAGAGCATGAGTTCAAGACCAGCCTGGACTACATAATGAGACTCTGCTTCACCAAAACCCAAAGTAGTAGTAGTAGTAGTAGTAGTAATGATAATGATGATGATTATAATAATAAAAATAACATTAAAAAAAAGATGTAACAAATGCAGAAGTACTGTGGGAAGAATGGCTTCGAAAGCACAGTTGACACTTAAGTCACCTTGAGTTGGTGACAGTTTGCCTGGGATCTGAGGAGGAAAAGGTGTATGTTGGTACAACGCGGGAAAGAAAGAACGTTCCAGGCACAGGCAACAGTGTGTCAAGGCTGAGAGGCTGGGAGCTCAGGTTTTGCCTTGTTTTTGTTTAGGAAGTAAAAGAAGCCAGTGTGGCTGGCGCAGTGAGCTAACCTGGCACTGAACAGGAAAGGAAGGGAGACTGGGCGGGAGCATGCTCAGGGAACATGACCCTCAAGTCACCGGCCCCATTTCAACTACAAGCCCCCAGAGCAGAGGCAGATAGCCCCGAAGTCCCTGGCAGTGGGAGAACCCTCTGTTTTACTGGTTCCTGTTCCCTTCTGCAGGGCAGAAGGCAGGAGCCACACCTGTGGTTGCCTGAACCCCCCACTTGCTTGAGGTCAGGGGGCTTGCTCTGTGGGACACGTTGGGTCAGATGCAAACCCAAGTCTGTGAGCAGTGAACCTCCCGCCTCCTGCCCTGGGAGGCGGCTGCAGCCTCAGCCTCTCTCTGGCTCACTGCAGCTGGAGATGGAGGGAGCAGATGGCCCGCTGGCCCACGTTCCAGCCAGATTGCCAGGGAGGTGTGGGCAGAGCACCAGGCGGGTGCCAGGAGCAGGATGCTCCAGGGAGAGGGGGCGGGGCCACCTCTTTGCCCTCAGGGGATAGGGGGTGGCGCAGGCGGCCCTCTATGGCCTCACAGTGGTCCATCAGCACTGCTGCAGAGAGACCCGCTTCTGTCCGTTGTGACCTGCTCCAGAGCTCTGGAATGATGCATGGGTTTCTGTGCAGCATCCAGCCCTTCGGGGAAGGACCCCAGTGGAGCTCAGTGATTGGTTTTTTTCTGTGCATGTTCCTAATGTAAGTGACACTAGCTTTTAGACACGATTCTACTAAATCCTCACAGCATCCTGACAATGGATGTGCTGGTGGGATCCCCACTGTCTGGTTGAGGACTTGTGGCACAGACTTGAGGGATAACTTGTGTAAAGCTACGGTGAAACAGACAGCAAGAACCCACGGGTCATTCTGACAAGCCTGGGAGCTGGGAAAAGAGCCAAGGATGGGTAGCCAGCAGAAGTGGGGGGCACTCCCAGCTCACTGGAGGAGGGCAGGCCCCTCTTGTCTTTGTGCCCCCCAAGCCTAGGCAACCCTTAGACCTCACACCAGCTTCCTCTATTATCCAAGATGCCCAGAGAGTTGGAAGACAGGGCCTTGGTGTAGCTGAGCGAGTTGCACACTGTACAATTTTAGAGCGCTTCATTGACATCGGCTAGGGTGAAAATAATCCCCTTTTAGATGAGACCACCTTGAGAAGGACTTTGGGGACCAAGGGTCTAAAACCCTAGTAAATACATATGGCCCACAGTCTCTGTGATGACTCCACAGCTTTGCCATGGTAGGGTAAAAGCAGTCGTAGGTGATATGTAAATGGATGAGTGTGGTGGGGTCCAATCAAGTTTTATTTACAGAAATAGACTGCCTGACAGATTTGGTCCACAGGCCAGTTTGTCAATCCCAGTGAAGACCATAGAAGGAGTTTAGACCCATGTAGAGCCAGGAGAGGGCTTTGAGCCAGGGTAAAGAGAGGCCAAGTTACAGTTGACATGGCCCAGACAGATCTGACTGTGCCCCAAACCCCTGACCAAGGCAGAATGTTTCTTCAGCTTTGTGAGTTCTGGAACATGTTGGTTTATAAGAAGCAACTTGGCCTGGCACTGGTAAACCTCTGATGCTTACCTGGTCTGAAAAGTGGAGACTACTGATTCCCCTCTTCCCTGGATAGCTCTTGGTTTAGTTCTGGAAGAGCAGAGCCATTACTTGGGCTCAGGACTCAGCATCTGGTGCCACATTTTATTTAACTCTTTATTCAGTGTGTGTGTGTGTGTGTGTGTGTGTGTGTGTTTGTGTGTGTGTGTTAGTGACCTTTCTGACCCTCTGTCTCCTTTTCTGTATGTGGGGACCCTGATAGATGTGAAAGCAGGAAGGAACATGATTCTGCATGGAGCTGGGAACACAGGGTAGGCTCTGTCCAAGGACTCCTAATAGCTGAGACCCAGAGCACCACGGCCACACATTGGGGAGTGGGATTTTGCTCCACTGAGCTGGGCCCAAGGCCAGCTCCAGCCTCCCTGCTGGAGCTGGGCAAAGAGAGCTGCTGAGGAGGCCTTGGCTCATGAATATTAAGGGTTTCTTAGAGATGGAGATGACTTGTCCCACTTATTGGGCTGAAAATAACTGCCCGACATCAGGGTAATTACATGGCTTGGGCTCCCACGCAGCACAGAGAGCACCCCAATAATTACTATGCACAAAGACTGCTGTTGGCAGCTGCTATTTGTTTATTTATTTATTTATTTGTTTCTTGGAGAGTCTCCTGGACAGGAAGCCTGGTCGATCAGCCATCCCAGGCAACTCCAGTTTGCCTCATGGGAACAGAACCTTCTAGAAACCCTTTTCAGATAGTCATAATGTCCATTTCTTCTCTCCCTCAAGCTTCTGTCAGGTTCAGGAGCACCCTCGTCCTCCCGGCCCCCCTCCTTCTCCCCCCCCCCTACCCATTGACCCTGGGGCAGAATGTGCCTGGGTTGTCTGAGACTTTGCTGCAATCCCTTAGCATAGCCTGAGGCCAAGACCAGTTGCCAGGCGGCTTGGGAGGAACCTGCAGGCCAGAGCTGCCTGCTACAGACAGGAGTCTCCAGGCTTAGCCCTGGCTAACGCTTCACTGCTCAGAGATGGAGAGACTATGAGCTTGTACTGAGTTAGGAGGCTGCCTATTGGGCAAAGCCCCAGAGGAGACCTTGAAGATGAACTCTGTATCATGCTTTAGGAATAGAGTTACCAACATCAGACTATGGTCTTACCTGCTTAGGGCTTAGAATCTAATGTCAGACCCAAGGTTGCAGTGTTCATTGTGATAAGGCTATGAAATGTACGATAGGAGCCTTAGGTGTGTGTGATGGGGGGAGATTGGGGAGTTTGAGCTGAGTCCTAAAGAATGAGGAGTGAGGCTGGTGTGTGTGTGTGTGTGTGTGTGTGTGTGTGCACGCGCGTGCTTGCACGTGATGGTGGATTGGTGGATGAATGGGTGACCGAATCTTCCAGTCAGTGGGTTCAGGCTTATGCAGAGGTTCAGAGGTCAGAGTAAGTATGTAACTAGCGAACAAATAATGATTACAGAAAATGTTTGGAGTATAAGAAATGAAACTAGAGTTGGGTGTCAGTTGTTCACACTCATAATCCTAGTCACTCAGGAACCTGAGACCTGAGGATTATGGTTCAAAGCCAGCCTGAGCAGGAAAGTCCTTGAGACTCTTATCTCCAATTAATCACCTGAAAACTAGGAGTGGCACTGTGGCTTAAAATGGTAGAGCACTAGTCTGGAGCAAAAAGAGCTCAGGGACAGTGCTCGGGCCCTGAGTTCAAGCCCCATGACAGACCAGAAAAAAAAAAGAGGAGAATTGAACCAGGGCAGGGGGATAGGATTAGTGCATATATTTTGGTGTATTGTGCATTGAGCAGCTCCAGAGGGTGCAAGTCTTCCAAATCATGATGCCAGCAGTGTACCTGCCTCCTCGAATTGTTCTGGATGGTGGTCTACAGATTCCTAGTGCAGGGACCTACCATGCATGACCTCGAATGTCATAGGAAGCAATGTGGCCATTGTTTCTTGGGCAATGGGGAGTTAGGGACAGCTTTTGCCATTTGTGCTGGGGTTCATTTCCATTTATGACTCCTGAAAAGAGCACTGAGCAATAGAACTCTATGTGTGTGTGATGTCTGTGTGCGCGTGTGTGCGTGTACGCCATTCCTGGGGCTTGAACGTCGAGCTTGGACATTTCCCTGAGCTTTTTTGCTCAAGGCTAGTGCTCTACTGTTTGAGTCACAGCTCCACTTCTGCTCTTCTTTTTGATGGTTAATTGGAGATAAGAGTCTCATGGACTTTCCTGCCCTGGTTAGCTTTGAACAGTGATCCCCAGATCTCAGCCTTCTGTGTAGCTAGGATTATAGGCACGAGTCATCAGTGCCTGGCTTCCAGTAGAACTTTTTAAGAAGTTAGCAATATCTCGATGTGCTTGTGGCATTAAGCATAGAGCAACCGAAACACTTGCATGTTTGAATTAAATTTTAAGTCATCTCAATAGCTAGACTCAGCTCATGGGTCTGTGTGAGCATGCAGAGAAGAGGCTCTCTGACTAGACAAAGTCCTGTCACCTCATTCTCAGCAAGTCTTCTGAAGACATCACCTTGCTTTGTGGAGGCCTCAACCCCTCCCTCACATGGGGCCTCTGCGTGCTGGGGCTGGCGTGCAACTGGGCTGTGGTCTGGGAGTTGGGAGATTGAGCTGAGGGGCTGCCCCCATCCCCACTACTCTTGAGGCCTTGTGGGCTCTCCACCCTTTCCTGTCAGTGGGAGTCAATGACTGGTGATTGCCCTTAAGAATGAATGATGCTCTCCCCTTAGCTTGTCCCTTACAGCGGGGGCACACGGAGGAGGCCATGTCCAACTGCACTGGCCATCATGGTCACCGTGGGCTCCAGTGGATCCCTCCATGAACTACAGAGTGGGAGACTGCCCAGATCTGGGCCTTCTAAAGCTGGGGTCAGAGCCAGGAGGTCTTAGCTGGCCTGTGGGATCACGGGACTTGGGCTTCAGGTGACAGCTGGGGCCAGTATGGTGTATGGGGGTGGAGGAAGATGACCATGGGAAGGGGACAGGCCAACTGCTGAGATCAGTGCCTGACATACAGGAAGATGACAGCCACCACCTCATGCTAGTCTGGCCCAAGATAAGACAAGCCAAAGCCCTTCTGTGCCCTCGGTTTTCTCATCTGGACAATGGGGAGGGTGTTCATACCTCATCGGCCTGGGCCCCTGGCGCATGCCTTCCCTGTGTGTGAAGGGATCCTCACTCTGTCCCTCCTGTTACAGTCCGCTACTTCCTGAAGAATAAAGTCAGCCCTGATTTGTGCAATGAAGATGGACTCACAGCCCTGCACCAGGTAAGCCATGCTTGCTGGGGTCCCCGTGTTCCCTGCTTTGATGGAGAGCCCTCCCTTCTCCCTGTACTGTCCTGCCCTGCTTCTCAGGGAAGAGGGAGAGAGGGACAGAGAATGGCTCTTGTCTGCCTTGGGGATGTGTGTGTGTGTGTGTGTGTGTGTGTGTGTGTAAGAGAGAGAGAGAGACATGTGCACACATGTACAGGACAGGCCCAGGGGACAGGAGGTCTTTGTGCCTGTCATCTCCACTGCCCAGTTGACAAAGATCATTCCCACTCACCAGGATATCTGCTGTGCTGGAGATGAAGGTGATTGACAGATGTTGGCTGTGGTCACAGGGCCAAGAGCTTGGCCATGACCCCTATGCACCATGATGACACTTCCACTTCCCCAGTGAGCCCTCCTTGCCTGGGATGAGGCTGTGTGGGATGTCATGTTTCTCTCTCCTCTGCAGCCTCCTAACCCACCACAGGACATAGCCTTGCTCCCTGAGATTAATCAACACGTTCTTGTCCTAATGCTACTCTCCAAGACCCTGTGAAGCCTGGTCCCTGCCCAGCGTTCTGAGTCCCTGCCTCTAATCCGACCCTGGCCTAGAGGAGGTCTTTAACATGCGCATGGTGAATTCCTGATCAACACACTGGAGCACTTCTGTGCGCTGGCCAGGTCTGCAGGTAGATTGGTTAGGGGGAGGCCAGATAATTGGAACCCTGCTCAGGAGAAGAATGGACAGACTGGCCATTGTGACTGCCCATATGTGTGTGTGTGTGTGTGTGTGTGTGTGTGTCTGTCTGTCTTGTCTGTCTGTCTGTCTGTCTATTTCTGTCTCTGTGTCTGTCTGTCCTAACTTTCAGCTCCATGATTCTAGGCTACTTGGGGCTGCACCAGAGGGAGGGAGGGTGGACAGTGGAAACCCAAATGTTAACTCCCCAGGCAGCGAGGGTCCTGAAGCCAGGGGTGTGGTGATTCAGTGAAGCCTGGAGCTGCCACTCCCTGGCTGGTGACCTTGGACAACTTCCTTAGGCTCTCTGGGCAGCGGTGACCTCCTCTGTGACAAGCTCTGGCCACAGAGCTCCACAGAGTGTGGCTAAGGTGATGGAAGATGACTTTGGAATTAATCACAGTGAATTTAGATTACGAGTGGGTGGGCCCTGGCAGAGCGGGGTGGCACCGGGGGCTCTTGCCAGTACACGGCGGCTGCAGAGCTCCAGGCCCACCCTGGGGTTGCCATCTGGGCCTTGGTGAACAACCTTAGGTCGCCTCCCTTTGGCTTGGAGTTCCTCCCATCCCCACATTATGCTTCCTCTTCTTATTTACTGTCACATGGCTTCCCCCGAGCCCATTGCTCTTCCAGTGGGTTCCCCGGTACCCACTCAGAGGCAGGGAGGTGAGAACTGATTTGGTCCCGAGTTTCGTTACCTTTAGTCCCACCTCCACCATGATACTCACCTTGGGCCCTATTTTGCCATCGCTCTCCTTCCACTGGCCTGCATTCATTCATTCATTCATTCATTCATTCATTCATTCATGCATTCAACCAATCTTTATTGCATATCTACTCTGTGGTAGGCACTCTTGCTGGGACAGGATCCCAGGAGTGAATTAGGCTGCTTCTCTGCTCTCAGAGTTGCTGGTTTGATGGGATGCTCAGAAATAGCAGGAGTAAGGCAATGTAGAGGAGAGATGAGGAGATGAGCTCAGGCTGGGGATAGATAACCTGTCTCAAAGGAAAACTAAGAGTTGGACAGTGGTTCACACCTATAATACTAGCTACTCAGGAGGCTGAGATCTGCGAATCATGGTTTGAAGCCAGCCTGGGCAGAAAAAGTCCATGAGAGTCTTAACCTCCAATAAGCTACTCAGAAAAAGCTGGAAATGGCGCTGTGGCTCAAGTGGTAGAGCACTAGCCTTGAGCACAAAGAGGCTCAAGGACAGTGCCCAGTCCCAGAATTCAAGCCCTAGAACTGGCACAAAAAAGGGGGGGGGGGAGCAGGGCAGGAAGAAAGGTTTCCAAGAAGACATCAGCGCTGAAGGATGAGTAAGAGTTTGCCAGACAGGAAAGGAAGAGAATGTGAAGCCTGGGGAAGAGTGAACAGGAACTTGGCTTTTCAAGTTGGGAGTCTGAGGGGTTGATTCTGACATAATTCAAGTTCAGGAAGCCTTAGGGAGAAGGCTGGAGACAATTGGGAAAATTGACAATAGGACCTTTTGGTTTTTTGTTTTGTTGTTGTTTTAGTTGTAAGGTTTGAACTCTGGGCCTGGGCACTGTCACTCAGCTGTTCAGCTCAAGGCTAGTGCTCTACCACTTGGGCCACAGTGCCACATCCAGTTTTCTGGTGGTTTATTGGAGATAAGAGTCTCACAGACTTTCCTGCCCAGGCTGACTTTGAACTGTGATCCTCAGATCTCAGCCTCCTGAGTAGCTAGGAATAGAGGTGTGAGCCACCGGCGCCTTTGGTTTAATGCAACGCTGTGGATGGATTTGTTTGTTTGTTTTTGTACTCTCATTTTTTTTTTGTTGAGACAGGACTTCACTATATAGTCCCCAGCTGGCTTCAAACTCTGATCTTCCTGAGAGCTTACAGTACCAGCTGTCTATAGGCACGTTTAAACCTTTGTTTAAACCTCTGTTTCTCATGGTGCATCTGGCCTTTCTGAGCAAGGAGCATTGAGAAGGCTTGCTTGGAGGATTAAATGTGGCCATAAATGGCTGAAGCCTAGCCAGGTACTTGACTGAACTAAATCCTCAAGAAGCATAGGCTCTTGTTGTTGTTGTGTCAGAGCTGTGATGGTTGTTTTGAGTGTCACTACTATTCCTGTACAGAGGAGACCGGGAGCTTGTGGAGCTCCCCAGGCCTGGCAGAGAAGTGTGGGTTTGCTTTTCTTGGCAACGGGGAGTCTTCCAAGGTTTGCAAACTGACAGTGACATGGTGAGAGGAACAAGAAGCTCCCTCTGGTTGAGGGGAGTGGGAGGGAGACAGGGAGACCTGATGAAGCTCACCCAGGGCGGTGGGAAGGGGACAACAACTGAGGAGACAAAATGGAGGGCCATTTCCCACCGTGATGAAGGGAGCACCCCCACCCGTCCCACCCTGCGCAACGCACCACAAACTGCTCCTTGTGTGCACCCCTGCATTCCACCCGCAGAGGCCTGGAATAGGAACACTTCAATCCCTGGGATGGGGCTCACAAGATGCAGTTCTGGGTATACTACTGTATACCTTCACCCCCTCAACTTGTGCTTTCTGCAGTTCCTAAGGGTAGAATCTCAGGGCTTCCTGTCCCCCGACCCCCATTACAGCTCAGGGACTGCCCACAGCTGCCTCACACGGGTGTCTTTGGTGCCCCCTGCTGACTGTGCCAGGACACTGCATGGTTCTCCTGCCCATGTAAGTCCCATCACCAGGCCAGAGACCCAGCCATCCCCCAGACAGGCTGCTTGGAAAGAACCTGGGTCTCTAGTATCATCTATGCCAACAGCTGTTCCTTTCAAACGTGTCCTTCTGGCACTGAGTCCTGGCTCCCTGGGGCTGGCCTGGGTGTTGTGCTGTGGGTCCCTTCCACTTGGGGTCTTGGGTTCCCACAGGTGCCTCTGCTCTTGTTTCTGGGCTCCCGTCTCATCTCCTGTCCCTACTGTCCCTTCTGTAAGCCAGGCCACCATCATCTCTTAACCGGGTGACTTCAGCACAACATCTCACTGTCTCCTCTCAGTGTGGGTGTACACACACACACACACACACACATATGCGCACACACACATGCACGCACACATACATGCACACGCACGCACGCATGCGCGAGCACGCGCGCACACACACACACACACACACACACAGTCTGTTCTCCACAGGGAACCAGAGTAACTTTCTTAAAAAAACAAGTTGGACGGCACAACTCTCCTGAGCTCAGGTCTCCTCCCTTGTGCTGTCCCGCTAACTGGCTTCTCCAGCTGTCACCTGGAGGGAAGACTCTGCAGGCTGCAAAGTGCTCCCTGAGCCCCTCCTCAGCCCTCACTGCTCCCTGATAGCCCCAGTTGAACCTCCTCTGTCCCCTTGGGGGACTTTTCACTGTCCAAGGAGTTTGGGGTCTCTTGGAGCCTGTGTTCTCTTCGGGGAGCTGAGGCTTCCTGACACTCACTCCCTAGCGCAAACACGCTGTCTCCCAGCAGGCACTGTATCAGGACTCTCCACCCCCCCCCGTCCCCAAATCTGCCTGTTGGAGATGGATTCTTGGGGTTGGGAGGAATTGTGGTTGTTTTGGGATTCTTGAGATCTGAAGTTTGTAAGTCAGAGGTTTCATATTGTGATCCAGGGACACACTTTGGGGGACGCAGCTCCACACGAGGGTGAAAGATACTGCCTGAACATGGCGATAACTAAGTCAGCATCTAGGGTCTCCAGATGCAGCCTTCTGGGATTCTGAAGCCACGTGTAAATTGTGTGTTGTTCCAGTAACACTTGCTGAAAGGCTTATAGTTGACAATCTTCTTTTTAAACCTTTATTTAAAAAAAATCTTATACATTCTTAACTTCATTCTTTCTCCCAAGGAAACCAGGAGACTTAAGAGGTAAGGCGCCTGGCCCAAAAGTCCCCAAGATTTGAACTCCGGTCATCTGATTCTGGGGTTCTTCTTAAGTGGCCTCTTGGGGGAGCATTGTGTGACTCAGCTCGCTAGGGCCCTGCCCTCTGCCTAGGCTCAGTCTGCCTCTCTGTCCCTTCCTAGTGCTGCATCGACAACTTTGAGGAAATTGTCAAGCTACTCCTTTCCCACGGTGCCAATGTGAATGCGAGGGACAACGAGCTGTGGACGCCCCTGCATGCTGCAGCCACCTGTGGCCACGTCAACCTGGTGAAGACCCTCGTCCAGTAGTACGTGCCCCTCCACCACCAAGGACCCCTGCCTTCTGCCTCTGGCTTTTCTCCATTTCCTTCCTTCCTTCCTTCCTTCCTTCCTTCCTTCCTTCCTTCCTTCCTTCCTTCCTTCCTTCCTTCCTT
>NW_012267229.1:18665025-18687877 GCF_000151885.1 Dipodomys ordii
AAGGCTAGCGCTCTACCACTTGAGCCACAGCACCACTTCTGGCTTTTTTCTTTTTGCTTATGTGGTGCTGAGGAATCGAACCCAGGGCCTCATGCATACTGTGTCCGGTTTTCAACTCTTGGTTAAGTGAGTTGCTAAATATTTTAGTCCTTTCGATGCCATTGTAAATTGGTTTTATTATTTTCCTCTTCTGATATTTCATTGTTAAGGTATTAAAAAAATCTGCTGACTTGTGTGTGTCTGTGTATTGACCTTGATCTTGCCACTTTGCTGAATTTAATGATTTGTTGTAACAATTCTTTGGAATCTTTAGGATTTTCTACATATAATAGTAGATCATCTGTGAACAGAGATAATTTTGTACTTCCTTTCCAGTTTAATCGACTTTTTAAGGAGTTTTTTTTTTTTTTATTTTGCTTAGTGGCTCTGACTCAAGCCTGTAGCTCTATGCTGAATAAAAATGGCAAAATCAAGCCTCTTTGCCTTATTCTGGGTCTGAGAGGAAAAGCTTTCACTGTGGAGTGTGACTGACATTTGTTGTGGGTTTTCTGTATATGGTTTTGTTATTTTACAGTTTCTTTCTATTTCTAGTTTGTCAACTTTTTTAAAATCACAGAATACTATTGATTTTTTTCCACATCCTTTTTCTGCATTAATGGACATGATTGTGTGGGTTTCCCCACCCTTTATTCATTCAATCTCTGCCAAACCACGCTGGCTTCCCCAGATTAAACCCCAGAGCTTGTGGTGGGATCCTTTATAATATGCCCTATGTGGGATCTTTTAAGTATGTTGTGAATTTAGTTGGCTGTTTTTTACATCCTTTTCTTATGCTGTTTTCCTGTCAGGGTATCATTCTATTGTTGTGTTGTTATTTTTATTATTATTACCATCAGCTCTTTTTCTTTGTTTTTCTGCATGAGTATGCTGAGAAAGAGTCTAGTAAAGGAGTTTATCTCCTTTATTTTCTTTATGTGTTGTTACTTTGTGTGTGTGTGTGTGTGTGTGTGTGTGTGTGTGTGTGTGTGTGTGTGTGATCATCCTGAGGCTTGAACTCAGGGCCTAGGCACTATCTCTCAGCTTCTTTTGCTCAAGGTTATAGCACTCTACAACTTGAGCCACAGTTCACTTCTGGCTTTTTTTGGTAGTTTATTGGAGATGAGAGTCTCACAGACTTTCCTGCCACAGCTGGCCTTGAACCATGTTTCTCAGATCTCAGCCTCTTAAGTTGTAGGTATGAGCCACTGGTGCTTAGCTGATTTTTTTTTCTTTAATTGAGTCTTCTTCCTTGGTCTTGCCCCCAAATCCTATAGGCATACTTTTCCTTAAAAGTAGAACCTGGTGTGGTGTGTGTGTGTTCTTTCTAGGCTTCTTGGATCTTTAAGCACAAATTGCAATGTCAACTATATTCCATAATAATGGTTGGATACTTGAGCTGCTCCAGGTCCTATTTTTATACTGGGCACACAGAAATGCAAAAGATCTATGAAGTCAGAAAGGAAAAACAGAGCTGTGATAGACAAGACCAGTGGGCTGGGGTTTGTGCAGATCAAAGAAGCATGCGTGAGTTCAGGAAGTCAGGAGGCATGACCAAGAACAGGTAGGAACAGGTAGCATCTATTGTGCAGGTGTTGATCCAACAGTGGGAGCCCATCAGATGGCCACCAGGGGTGAAACAGAGATAGCATTACTGCTTCCCCAGCACAGAGCAGGTAGCTTGACTTGCTCAAGGACATACCCTCAGGGAGCTCAGGGAGGTTGCACTAACAGTCAGAGGACAGGATGGTGGCCCATGCTACTCCTCCAGTGAGAGCCAAGTTGGCCAGGAGCATCAGGTAACCATCGCCCAAGCCATGGTGCCCACAGGCACAGTGGCTCCCCCTGCTGGGCTGAAGCAGAATCGTCCAACACATGGGTTTTATATCCGTTTCCCCAAGCCCATTCCAAGGACTGCATTGCAGCAGGTCCGAGTGAAGCCCAAAAAACTTGCATTGCATTTCCGTGGTCCCCTAGACATTCCTGCTATTGGCACTCAACAGCTCAAAGGGTGAGCTCTGATGGAGATTCCCAATGCTCTGATCTAGTCCTGTCCTAGCCTGGCCAGTCTTTTATTTGTTTACATTCGTTTTTATCATTATTATTAAGGTGTTGTACAGAGGGGCTACCAGTTCATAAGCCAGGTAGTAATTACATTTCTTTCTTTTTCTTTTTTTGGATAATGTCACCCTTCCTTCACTTGCCCTCAGTTTCCGGCTTCCATCCCTATCCATAAGTTGCATAGTTCATTTTTCCATAAAGTGTCTCCTGAATACCATGATTGCATTTGCTTAATCTTCTGGCCTCCCTTTCTGTACCTCTCTTTGACCCTCACTAAAAAGACAAAAAATAAAAACAACCCAAAGCAAAATTAAGCAGTAGCAGCAGCAGCACCACCACCACCACCATCATCAACAACAAAAACCCATGTTTCCATTTCTTAGGATTTGTTTTGATAAATAGTATTTTCTTTTTCTTTTTCCTTTCTCTTTCTTTCTTTCTTTCTTTCTTTCTTTCTTTCTTTCTTTCTTTCTTTCTTTCTTTCTTTCTTTCTCTCTCTCTCTCTCTCTTTCTTTCTTTCTTTCTTTCTTTCTTTCTTTCTTTCTTTCTCTCTCTCTCTTTCTTTCTTTCTTTGTACTTGAACTTATGGCCTGGGTGCTATCCCTGAGCTTCTTTTGCTCAAGGCTAGTGCTCTACCACTTAAAGCCATAGCACTACTTCTAGCTTTTTGGGAGTAGTTTATTGGAGAAAAGAGTCTCATGGACTTTTCTGCCCGGGCTGGCTTTGACCCACAATCCTCAAATCTCAGCCTCTTGAGTAGCTAGGATTATAGGCATGAGCCACTGGTGCCTAGCAATTAATAGCATTTTAAATGGTCAGAGTCATTAGGCTGTTAGGTTCCTCCTCTAGGGATATACTCCTTTAGTCTGACTGCTTATGTGTGAATCTGACTAGACTTTTGCATAGGGACTTGGAAGATGTGTTTGCATGTGGTCAAAGATGGATATAGAACAGGAATTGAAAAGAGCTGACCCATAAGAGGTCTGGGTTCAAGTCCTGACCCTGCCATATGCAAACTGTGTGTACATAGGAGTGAGCCCATGTGTGCCTTTGTTCCTCTTAATGTGCGAGGAAGCTCACAGCGCCTCCTACCCGCATCCCGGGTCTGTGGTGAAGATTAAATAATGTGTTGGGTGTCAGAGAATTAGAGCAGACTTAACTCCGAGCAGGTGAGTGCTGCTGCTGCTTCTGATAATACTTTTTCTTTAAAATTATATTTTTTAATTGTCTTTAAGTGGTTGTACAGAGGAGTTTACCTCTCAACAAATCAGATGATGAATACAATGCCCCTTGATTGACGTCACTCCTTTCATCTTCCGGGTTCCCTCGTAA
This sequence comes from Dipodomys ordii, assembly GCF_000151885.1. NCBI lineage: Eukaryota > Metazoa > Chordata > Mammalia > Rodentia > Heteromyidae > Dipodomys > Dipodomys ordii. The sequence goes on from NW_012267229.1 coordinate 18,668,455, forward strand.
CCCCTCCCCTCCCTTCCCCCTCTCTCCCCTTTTCTCCCCTTCCCACCCTCCCCTCAGTTTTCTTAATTTGGTAGGATGTGCTTTGAATATCATGACTGCATTCTCCTTTCTCTCTTCATGTGTCCACCCCTCTCCTCAGTGGGGAACTCTGACCTCTTTCCCTAAGTGTCCACCTACTGCCAGAGCAGGAAGTGGAGCGGTCATCTGAGATCACTCCCTTGGGACTCTGGGTCCCTTCAGCGAAGCCACTGTGCTAATGGACTATGCAGTGAGCAAGAGAGGACATCGCCTTGCTGGCGCGCTCCGCAGAGGGTGGCCATGGCTGCTGGGGTGTGCACGGGGGTTGTGGGTGAGAGAGGTCAGCCAGACCAACTGTAGCAACCTCTTCCCGGGCCTTCATCCTGACCCTGTCTCCGCAGTGGGGCTGACTTGCTGGCTGTCAATTCCGACGGGAATATGCCCTATGACCTCTGTGAGGATGAGACCACCCTGGATGTCATCGAGACCTGCATGGCCTACCAAGGTAAGGAGGGCAGAAGGTTCTGTAGTAGGCACATGGCAGCGTCGGTGAGTGAACACATTTGCCCGCTACGTGCCCCCGGCTCCCCCACGCCCAGTCCTCAGTAAATGGAACGGGTCCTCATCATGAGTGCTATGTGTGCTATCAACGAGATAAAACACATGACAGGACCCTGGAAAACGTGCCGTGCAAAAGGAAGGTATTGTTCTTCTCCCCTCCCCCCCGCCCACACACGTGGGCACATGCGGGCGGCCTCAGCTGGCCTTGTCTCCTCATTGTCAGCTGTGACAATTCAATTCAATAAACATTCACCATAAAACCCTGTCCCCATTTGGGAAAATAATGTTTAAAAAGAAAAAACAAGAACATTTGTGAGTGCTGATTTGTGCTAGGCACCAAGCTGGCTGTCAGGGGCCCAGATAAACAAGGTGTGGGCTGTTCTGCGCTCACAGTGAATTCTCAGAAGAGGAAACATGGGGAGCGATGGGAGATGTGGGTACTGCCTGCCCCAGCACCCAGTATGCCTGGCAGGGGGAGACCACCCCTAGATTAAAGGGGACTCCAATCCAGACCTTCAGCTGCAACTCAAGCTCCTGCCCCAGCCTTGCCTTGAGCTGCTTCTCAGTTCTCTGGAGTCCCATTTGGTCCGGGTACCTAAGGCTTTTGTTATCCATCTCCTGCAGAGATTCTTAACAATTTTCATGGCAGCCTTAGGAATCTATGGACTTTGGATCATGTTCGGCAAATTGCATCCCAACATAGCTAGGTAGCAAAGTATTTTAACATGTATGAGATAGGGAACATGACTAATTCATTCAATGATAAGGTAACCAAATGGGGAAATACCTGGACTTTCTGTTGGTGATAAACTCATAGGCATGGCTAATAGTACTGAGGATTTTATTTAAATTTGAATGGTAGGAAATACTAAATTTCATTTAAGGGCTAGTCAAAATGTATCATTTTCTTTTTTTCCTTTTTAATATATTTTATGGTAAAAATACTGTACAGAGGGGTTACAGTTATATGAGTAAGGTAATGAGTACCTTTCCTATTGAACATTGTTACCTCCTCCTTCGTTTTTCCCCTACCATCCCTGCCCTTCCCACCTCCCCAACTCCTCTCCCCTCCCCAAAGTTGTAAAATTCCTTTTCAACATACTGTCTTGTGCATTTCATTGTTACACCATTGTAACAATGTATCCTTATTTAAGCATTTTGTTATTTCCCTTCCCCTCCCCAAATTATAAAAATGTATATACCAGATGCAGGGCACGGGAATCAAATACAGTGAAAAGCAGGGGTTATACCATGATATATACCATATACAAAAGGAACAAAAATATCACATAGTACATTATAAATACATTAAAAACAATAGCAAGCAAGAAAAAAACCACTTGTGTCCTTGTCTTGGAGTTCGTTGTGCTTAACATCATCTTATATGGTCATATGTACATAGCTTTTTACCTTTTCTGCTTGTCCTAGACATATACTAGTTATTGCAAATAAGAGAAACCATGGGACTTATGTTTCTTTAGGCCTGGCTTACTTCACTTACATAATTTTTTTCCAAGTCTTTCCATTTTCTAACAAATGGGGTGATGTCATTCTTTCAGATGGAGGCATAGAATTCCATTTCATATATGTGTATATCACATTTTCTTGATCCTGTTTTTCGTTTTAAATGTATAGACTTCCCCTGAATTCTCTCCAAGGGCACTTGCTGTAATGTTTCCTTTCACAGAGTGTGTTACTCTCCTCTTAAACATCATTAGTAGCTAGGGATTGGTAGCAAATGCTTGTAATCTTAGCTTTTCAGGAGACCAATATCTGAAGATTGCAGCTCAAAGACAATTTGGGCAGACTCTTTTTGCAAGGGACTCTTATCTATAATTAACGAGTAAAAAAGTTGGGCTGGATGCCTGGAGCAAGTGGTAAAGTGCCAGCCATGAGCTTAAAAGCCAAGCAAGAGTGTAAGGCCTTGAGTTCAAGTCCTGATACCGGTGGGTGTGTGTACCCATACCCACACCCACACCCACACCCACACCTCCCCCCCCCATAATACCATTACTAGCTGCCCATAAAAGTTTCACTTTTCAGTCAGGAATTCAGGCTATGAGATGTCCCTTTGGGCCCCTTCCGTCCAGCTACTCAACTCTCTACCTGAAAGGAATAGCACCCTTAATTCAGTCATTTCTGCAACACAAATGTAATGCATGTTGTGATCCTAGTCATGGATAAGACAGAGGAAAGTGAGGGAGATGTGGGTCAGACAGAGTGGCTAGCAAAGCCTGCGGGTGGGGGGACCTGCATGAACATGAGCAGAACGGTATTGGCACAGCTGGAGCTGGGCGGGCAGATGGTCAGAGGTCCTCCAGGTAGATGAATATTGAGGGGCTTATGTCAGTACACTGGTATTGGATGACCTTTGTGCTGTGGGTCAACACGGTGGGCCTGGAGAAAATTATTTATGGGAGTGTCTGTGTGCCCTGTGCCTGGCAGACCCTCGGGGAGCAGGAGCAGTGTGACTGTCCCTCTCTTCCTTGTGACTTGGGCCTGAGGATATTGAGTGCACCCTCTCTTTTTCCCAATGCAGGCATCACCCAAGATAAAATCAACGAGATGAGAGCAGCACCCGAGCAACAGATGATTTCAGACATCCACTGTATGATTGCGGCCGGCCAGGATCTTGACTGGATAGATGCCCAGGGTGCCACATTGGTGAGCAGCTGGGGCCAGTGCCAGGGCTAAGACTCCCTAGGGTCAACTTGAACTAGGGGCCAAACCTTTCCACTTGGGCTTGTTATGACACAGCCTCCTCCAGATCCTTGGTGCCCCTCCAGGGTTGCCCTTGGAATATGGAAGTGATCAGGCTCCTAGATAGGAGCCTCAGCCCAGGCTGACCCAGTCTCTCAGGTGTGCACCACCATGCCCAGCGAGGAAGGCATGCCAAAGGATTTGGAGACATAGTTTTTATACCATCTTCGTGGAACCCCTGGGACAACATGAGAAGAGAATCCATCTCTGCCTTCCTTTTTTTTTTTTTTGGTCAGTTATGGGGCTTGAACTTTGGGCCTGGGCGCTGTCCCTCAGCTCTTCAGCTCAGGGCTAGCACTCTACCACTTGAGCCATAGCACCACTTCCGGTTTTCTGGTGGTTTATTGGCGATAAGAGTCTCACAGACTTTCCTGCCTGGGCTGGCTTTGAACAGTGATCCTCAGATCTCAGCCTCCTGAGTAGCTAGGATTACAGGCATGAGATACTTGTGCCCAGCAAAACATTACCTTTTTTGTTTGTTTGTTTATTTGTTTGCTGGTCCTGGGGCTTTAACTTGGGGCCTTGTCTCTGTCCCTGAGCCTCTCTATGCTCAAGGCTAGTGCTCCACCACTTGAGCCACAGCACCACTTCTAGCCTTTTCTGTTTATGTGGTACTGAGGAATCAAAGCCAGGGCTTCATGCATGCTAGCAAGCACTCTACCACTAAGCCACATTCCCAGCCCCCTCTGCCTTCCCTTCAAGGTCCACATTTCAGAGTTAATAACCCTTTATACTACGGCTGGTGTTTCCACCTCACTTCATTTCATTCTCCTGGTCCCAAGAACAGTCTAGGACTTGAAAGTGGGAGAATATCCTGTAACTATTGGGACCAGCCGCCTAGGGAAGGTTCACTTTTTCTTGTCTCTCCTAGCTGCACATAGCAGGAGCCAATGGATACCTGCGGGCAGCAGAACTCCTCCTGGACCACGGAGTGCGTGTGGATGTGAAGGACTGGGACGGATGGGAGCCTTTGCATGCAGCAGCCTTCTGGGGACAGGTATGTCCCACCCACAGGGTCGCACAGGGTCCACCTGTGTCATTTGGACTGGCAGTTAGCTCAAAGTCTGTTCAGGGTGTTGACTCCAGCAAGTACATGGGGGTATGAAAAGGCTCAAGGAGTCTGTTTGCTAAAACATTTGGCTAGTTGTGTTCTAACAGGATGATGATTACATTTTCCAAATTATAGCTGAGCATTGGTGACTCATACCTGTAATCCTAGCTACTCAGGAGGCTGAGATCTGAGGATGACAGTTTGAAACCAACCCTGGTAGGAAAGTCCATGAGACTCTTATCTCCAATTAGCCACCAGAAAGAAAACTGGAAGTGGATCTGTGGTAGAGTGCTAGCCTTGAGCAAAAGAAGCTCAGGGATAGCACCCAGGCCCTGAGTTCAAGACTCATGACTGACAACAACAACAAAAAATTGCCAACTTAGAAAATTCCTAGCATTTCTTCATTTGTTTCCCAGATATGATTATAGCTTCTGTAATCTCTCCTTAAAATATCTGCAGCGGTAGAGTTACAGCTGACTTCTCCTTCTCTTCCTGGGAGTAGAACGTAGCCATGCCGGGGCAGGTGCCAAGCCCATGTGTCTGCCGGTCCCCCACAGCTCCAGGGTGCAGCGCTTTCCGTGGGAATCAGCTGAGTTCCATATCCTTGAGAGTTCTTGGGCTCTCTTCACTTCCTAGGCTCTCTGAGCCTTGGGCAGGGATCATGGGCTTCTTCTTCTTGTGTTTCAGATGCAGATGGCAGAGCTGTTGGTATCCCATGGAGCTAGTCTGAGTGCCAGGACCTCCATGGATGAGATGCCAATTGGTAAGCCCAACGCGATACTTGGTACACACATCCGTAACTCATCAATTTTCTGATGAGTGGATGGGTTTGTGTGTGAATATAAGGTTGTAGAGTGATGGGTTGTGGATAGGTAAATAGAAGAATGAGTTAATTAATGGGTGATAGATCCCTAGATTGGTGGATGGGTGGGATTGATGGGGAGATGTGATGATGGATGGATGGATGGATGGATGGATGGATGGATGAATTGTTTTTAGGCAGAGAACAAGTCTATGGATAGAATGACCAAGCCTACAAACAGGGGGAGAGGTATATAAAAGGATTAGAGAGATCAGTGGAGGGTTTTCTCAACTTCTCCTCATTTCTTGTTGAGGTACCTACATGTTTTCCTCAGTGCTTCTCATGTCTTTGGTGACTTGATGGCTGTCCCTGCAATGTTCCCTTGGTCCTAGTTGGGAACCTCTGGAATTGAACCCACTCCTAGGATATCTGGTGTTGCCCATTCTCACATTCCTCTAAGGATGTGGTTACAACCCAGGAAATATGACTAGTCTTGTTTTCTTCCCTGCCTGTGTATCCCCAGAGAAATGTTTGGAGCTTTTTAGTGGGATGAGGTGGCATAATGGCTCCTCTGGTTCCAAGCATCATTGTGGATCTCAGGTCCTGCCCTATCCAATCCTCTCTCCCCGCACTCCCCACAACTGACCCTTCTGCCCTTCTAGACCTGTGTGAAGAGGAGGAGTTCAAGGTCCTGCTGCTGGAGCTCAAGCACAAGCACGATGTGATCATGAAGTCCCAGCTGAGGCACAAGTCATCTCTGAGCCGCAGGACATCTAGCACAGGCAGCCGGGGGTGAGTCCTGAGGGAAGCCTGGGCACCCCTGCACGGACCTGCCTGTGACACATTGGGCGCAGCCTCCCAACATCCCCTCTGTCTCCTCAGGAAGGTAGTGCGTCGAGCCAGCCTGTCGGACAGGACCAACCTGTACAGGAAAGAGTATGAGGGAGAGGCCATCTTGTGGCAGCAGCGGAGTGCCTCGGAGGATCAGCGCACGGCCACCTACAACGGCGACATCAGGGAGACCAGGACAGACCAAGAGAATAAGGACCCGGTGAGTGACTCAAGTCCTGCCCCAAGCTCAGCCTCTGATGTAGAGCAAGTCAGGGCCAGCCTTGGCCTGGCCTCTTTATTGAAGACCCTTCGGAGGGAAGTTCGTAGCTAGACCGTGGCTTTAAACATCTGGATCCTGTTTGATGGTTGTGGCTGGTGTAGTTAATGAGAGGACTTGGGTCTTGTTACATTCAGCAGGGAAGTCGGGGAGGGGGGCTGGGCCTCATTCCTCCAGCAGATCCTGGCCCTAGACTTCCCCAAAGGAAGGCTCAAGTGGACAGTCACCCCAGAAGATAAGGATCCTAAAACTTTTTTTGAGATATACAACAAGATGTTGAGAATGATGTTGATCAAAAGTAAATCTCGGATGAATTTTTTTTGGAGAACCTGGGTAGGATGTTTGTAGTTCCCTAAGCAGACTGCCTGGCAGTAGCTGGTGGTTCTGGGGTTGGAAGGGCTTTTCTAATTAAGCATGCATGTTCTTTCCCTGTGGCTTCAAGCTGCATACACACACACACACACACACACACACACACACACACCATTGTTATGGAGGCTAGAAGTCTAATAATTAAGATGTCAACAAGATTGGTTCCTTCTGAGGGTCTCAAAGGAAATCTGTTCTAGGCCTCCCTTCCTGTTCCTAGTGGTTCAGGTTTCACTTTTGCTAGGTAAGCTCTCGGTCATTTGAGCTTTGAGCAATGCTCCTAGTCCTTTTGTTTGTATTTTGTCCCACTGATTTTGCAGGGATGAGCCTCAAACTAGTGGTCTCCCTGCCTCCATCTCCTAAGCAGCTATCCCTTGACTTTGAGAGTATGACCACTTCTGGACCTCTCTCTGTGTCTGGCTCACTCTCTCTCTCTCTCTCTCCCTCTCCTCCTTCCCTTTCTCCTTCCCTTCTTCCTTCTTTCCTTCCTTCCTTCTTTCTTTCCTGCTGATTCTGGGGCTTGAACTCAGGGCTGCTGCATTTGCAGCCTTCTAACTACCTGTAGTTCCGGAAGATTCTCTTCCTGGTTGTGCTAGTAAAAGTCTTGGGTTGAATTTCAGTGGATCCAGTGATAACTCACTCATGGACTAATCCATGTTATGAAATATGTTTATTAGCCAGGCCTGGGGGCTGTTTTCCAGACCTGGAGGAAGGATGGGGGAGTGGTCAGCTCTGCCAGACACACAGACTGGAGATGCTCCAGGTAGAGCCAAACACTGCAGATGCTCAGATGGGCAGTACAGATCCAGTCATCAGATGGTGTTGTCCTTCTCCTCCCCAGAACCCCAGGTTGGAGAAGCCCGTGCTACTCTCAGAATTTTCTACTAAGATCTCACGGGGTGAACTGGACGGGCCTGTTGAAAATGGCCTCCGGGCTCCAGTGAGTGCCTACCAGTATGCACTGTCCAATGGCGATGTCTGGAAGATGCATGAGGTACCTGACTACAGCATGGCCTACAGCAACCCAGGGGTGGTCGATGCTACTCCTCCCTGGAGTGGCTACAAGGAGCAGAGCCCCCAGACGCTTCTGGAGCTGAAACGGCAGCGGGCTGCAGCCAAGCTTCTCAGCCACCCCTTCCTGAGCACCCACCTGGGTAGCAGCATGGGCAGAGCAGGGGAGAGCAGCAACGAAGGCAAGGCTCCCTTGATCGGAGGCAGAACTTCACCCTACAGCAGCAATGGGACCTCAGTGTATTACACAGTCACCAGTGGAGATCCCCCACTCTTAAAGTTCAAGGCCCCCATGGAAGAGATGGAGGAGAAAGTCCACGGCTGCTGCCGCATCTCCTAGTCTCCCAGTGCTGGAGGAGAGAGATGCTCCGGGGAGGGGTCCCTGGAGTTCAGGCCTGCCCAACAGCCCTGGCTGGGGAGGCATCAGGGGGCAGGCCAGAAGAGGTGGGCTCTACTGAGTCCCACCCCTCATCCAGCTTCCTGCAGCATTCCCATTCCCCCTCCTTCCTGCTTCCTGCTGCATTGTCTGCCATCTGAAACATAGCAGCTTGATTCATTCTGCTGTCCAATTGGGGGAGGGTGGGCTTGGGCTCCAGTTCTGTTCTTGGTAAAGGCTTTTGGGGACCAGGACTCCCATGTGTCTCACACACTCACACATACACACACACACACACACACAGAGTCTGTCTACATGTGCAAGAACAACACATCTGAACTCTTTGGGAAGCAGGTGGGGCTGAGACTTGGTGGCCATTTCCCCGAAGGATCCAGGGAAGACTTAGGCTCAGTACTTCTGCTGATATGGGGAGGGTCTGCTGGGCTGAGTCCCACAGTCCTGCTCTGAGTCATGCTAGGGGCCAGCTAGGCTACTATCCACACCTGGCAGGGACAGAAAGTCCTCTCTTGTGTTTGGGAGAGCCACGAATCCACAGGGATTAGATGTGATGGACACAGGCCTCACTGAGTGCTGCTTTCCTGCTCCGAATGGCAAGAGCTATGTGACAGCCCAGGGTGGAAAACCAGGCCGTTCTACTCCTAAGGAAACCAGAGTGGGAGAATCAGGGGTGCATTTAATACAAACGTGTGTGTGTGTGTGTGTGTGTGTTGGTACTGGGCTTGAAATCGGCTTGGACACTGTCCCTGAGCTTTTTTTACTCAAGGCTAGTGCTCTACCACTTGAGCCACACCTCCACTTTTAGCTTTTTATGTGTGGGGTTAATTGGAGATAAAAGTCTCATAGACTTTCCTGGCTAGGCTGGAGATGAACCATGATCCTCAGACCTCAGCCTCCTGAGTAGCTAGGATTACAGGCATGAGCCACCAGCACCTAGCAAGCTTTGTTGAAGGCTGTGAAGCAACACATGGGAGGCAATGAGTTCTTCTCCCAAGAGGGTGTCACTAGGTTTTACTAGCTGGTGTTGGAAAGTGGAAGCTCAGTAGGGAACTTCCAGGAAAGCCTTTTATTCCCCCCAGGGAAAGTGAAGTCATCTCTTAAAGCCATCTCTGGTCAGCAATGACAATACCCAGAAGCACCTTGGTCATCTTTGAATATTCGGGCTATTTGGACCTAGTGTGTCTCAGCCAGCCCTGCTCAAACTGAGCCTTCATCATGAGTACATGGGAGCCTGCTACAGCCCTACCCTGCCAACCTTAGACATCAGTTCTGTGCGCAGAGTGAATGTTCAAGATCCTGGGCCCAGCCTTGCCTTTTCTGGATGCTTTGGCAAGACAGGTATGCCAGTAGGTCTTTGTAGTTTCTGCAGGCCTGGGGCTCCCAGCCTGCTTCTGCTGGACTGGTGATGCTGAAGCCTGCAAGTCTTAAGTGCTCAAGCCCAGTGTCTTGTACCTGCATTTAGGAGAATGTTGGGAGGCTGGAGTTGGATCTCAACCCTCTGTTTCCTGGCCCTAGTCTTCCAAAAGCAGGGGAAACAGGACTCCCAGCACCTCACCTTCTCTCATGACCCCTTTGAAATTGTTGTCTTTGCCTCATGCATGGACCAGAGGTCAGCCAAACTCCTTTGGCATAATTAACAAGGCACAGGTTTGTTCTCTGCTCGGTGTGTCTTTTCTTCATCTTAAAACTACCTCCTTAGAGCTCTGAAGGGCCTCTCACCCCAAGTCCAGATTATGACCTGAGGGAACAGATACGGGTGCCCTTTAACTGCTTCTGTCTGAGCCTGTGAAAATTTCTTCCTGAAAGGCACCTAGCCAAGGGGCTGGGGCTAGGGAAGTAATTCTGGGCCACAGCCCTCATAATAGAGTCTGCCATTTGTCAGTCTCTGTTTCCTACTGTGATTCCCATGGCTCCTGTTACCTGGAGAGGAAGCAGGATCTTCCAGGGCCTGGCCTGATGTTTTACTAGGAGCAGAGTTGTGAGCCAGGGAGTATCCTGGGGGACACCAGGCCACCTCTACCCCAATTCCAGGCTGGTTGTAGTCTAGGGTGGATGGTCACTTCTGGAAACTGAAGACTGGTGTAAATGATTCCTCCTGCATCCATGGGCCTTGAGGTGGGCTCTCATCATTTTAGCCTGTGGTTGAAGCAGAGGATGCTCCAGCACACACAGCCCCTGGGTCCCGACAGACACTGAGATCCTTCTGCAGCCAATTTAAGCCACGAGATAAGAGTGCTGAGGGCAGCCACATACTCCTCAGGAAACAGCTGATCTGTTTGCTCAGGAGCCAGAGAGGGAAGGCATTTATTGCCCACCTTGAACCATCCAGGACCTTCCCTCTCTCCCCTTCTTCCTGCCTTGTGGGTCATTCTTCTCCAGCCCAAAGGCTGGGAATCTCAGCCATAGGAGCCTTAGCCTTAGATTGGGAACTTGTAGGCTTTTTAGCATCTTGTGTTCTCTGTTAGGACTTCAAGTCCCCATTCAGGGAGCTTTCCCTACAAGTCTTCTGAGTGGTGAGGGATAAGTTGAGGCACACTCTCCCACAAACAGGCAAGGCTCTCTGCTTTGTTCACTCATGAGATTTACTGAGTGGCTGCCACAGACCAGGCACTATGCTAGGCTGTGTGGATAAAGGAGAAGCAAGACAGAGTGAGAATTGCTCCTGATGGTTTTCATTCCTTGGGAGCCACAGGCATCCTGCTGCAGCCCCAGCCAGTTCCCTTGAGTGACTACCTGCTGGTCCAGTCAGTGTCCCTGTGCTTCTAGCTCTGGAATCCTAGTGTGTGAATCTCTTTAGCTGTGAGACAGCTTCACAGTCCACCCCTGGTAATGTTTGCGACTAAGTATAGATGTTGGGTCTTTGGTCCCAGACAAATACAACCCCAGAATCTTCAGGGATAGCTGCCTTTGGGCCAGCATCCCTAGGAGGCAGTGTAAGGGCAGGCTGAGGTCAGTGTCTAGAAGAATAAGGAATCTGCAATTTGCTGCCAAATGCATCTCTGATCCTCAAAGTCATTGTCTCTTGCTCATTTTTGCTGTCACATAGTACTGTCACCCTGTCTGTGGATATGGGGTGGGGGTAGAGAATGGGAGTATAGCAGTTCTCTTTTAACATGGAAGTCTTTCCTCGAGAGTCAGCCTCTCTCCCTGGCAGGTGTGGATCAAAGGACTGAGAGAACTCTGGTGAGGTCAACCAGATGTCCCAACTCTTGCAGAGACCCAAGTGTGGTGGTCATTCCTGGCAATTCTCAAAGCAGGTATCCTGTGGCTCACTGTGAGCTTGCTCTGGACCTTGCTTCCCTTGTGCCCACAACAATTGGAAATTGGTGGCTGTCACCAGATTGTGTTTCTGGCCAGTAGCTCAGGGAATAAGAATGAGCCCTAAGCTCAGGTCTGCTGATGATTTCAGGATACAATTCTCCATCAAATAAGCAGCATTAGTAGAACTGCTCTGCACATTCAATCAATTACAGGAGGCTTGGAGAAGTTGATAAGGGTGTGGCTCGTATCCTGGCCCACCACTGTTGGCTGGTTTTATAATAACAAGAGATTCTTGGTTCTTACTGTCGTAGACACTGTTTAATCCTGATCTCTCTCCAACTTGCTGTCCCAGAGCAGGATACTGGGGAAATTTCCAGAAGGGCGCTCCTTGCCACATGCCCAGAAGGCCCATATATGACTTTGCTATTTGTAGCCTGGAGAATAGCCTCTCCTCGCCCAGGGCACAAAAAAGCAAAAGGTCATGCATGTGGTCAGTGGCCAGCTCCATTGAGGTGACCCTTTTGGCCAGAAGCCCTAGCCCTCTCCTCCACGGAAGTCTCTTGTTGGCCGGAGGGCCTGCTTCCCGTGGACACTGCAGGTGCCACCATGCGGGGCCTGGCTCTGCACACCCAGGAAAAGTCTGCAGACCCCCAGCCCTCCGCAATAATTCACCAGACCAGAAGCCACTGATGTACAGAGAACATTTAAGAAAAATGTATTTTATGTGAAAAACAAAAAAAGGTTAAAACTCTGTATACTGTATCAGCAGCTTTGTGTAAAAATGGCAATCCAGAGAGTCTAATATATTTAAAACTTTTTTTAAAAAAATCCTCATGGATCTTTGATATTGTATTGAAGTAACTTCCAGGTAGCTCCTTGCCATGTGGCTGTTCATGTCCCAGACTGGGTTTGATCACATCCCAAAGGATGCCACCTCATGGAGTTGCTTCCAGTCGACAAGGCCTGTGATGGAATTGCTGTTAAGAATTTTTAATTAAGGTTATTAAATTCCTTTTAATAACACTCACTAGTCTGATTGTGATTATTGCTATGAGTTCATGTGACCTGGGCTGACTTGAACTTGGGGAGAAGTGATACTGGTGCTGGGGATAGGTGATGCTTGACATCCTTACTCCCTCTCCCCTCCCTCCAGAAAGCTCTCTCAAGAGGCTCCAGAGGTGGAGGGGGATCTGGTGGCTCCTAGATAAAGCTGGTGTGTTTTTAGATTGGGAGAAAGTAGAAGCTGATGAATTCAAGGAAAGAAGAGAGGCAGTTGGGAATTTATATCCTATCAAATATTCCTTTTGAAATGACATGAAATCCTGTGATAGCATAGATCTTAATCCCTAGGTTTAAATTTTTTTCCTGACTATAATATGCATACTAATTCATACACACACACACACACACACACACACACACACACACGTGTAGAAGGTTGGCCAGAGAAGCTAGTGCCCAGGAAGAAAAGTGGCTGTTGAACAGGCATGGCCACAGATCATCCATGCAAACAGAAGGTTTGCTTGCAGGTATGGTTGCCAGTGTGCAAGTGGAAAACAGAGTTCAAATAGAATTTTGAGTTTTGCTAATTAAAAAAAACGTAGCAGTGAGAGAGGAGAAATAGAAAGGTGTACTCACTGTGTACCCAGTATATATGTATACATAGGTATATATAGTTACATACATACACACACTCTCTCTCTCTATATATAGACGTGTGTGTCTATGTAGTCCAAATTTGCTATCTTCCTACAGTCTCTTGAGTGCTGGGATTAGAGGTGTGCTCCACCCGGCCCGATTTCGGCCTACTATTTTTTGAATGAATGAATGGACGATTAGCCACATGGGATAATGGCAGTGCGCCTTACCACATTCAAACCGCCCAGACGCGGTCAGTGTGCCCAAGAGTTAGCCATCAGCTTTTCCTCGCTCCCTGCTAGGTCTGACAGTCGCGGGCCTGGTAAGGCCGCACCGGAGGACAGGGGGCTGCCGGCAGGGGGCGCGCTAGGAAAGGCTCGGAACGGCTCTAGGGCCTCTGCCGGAGCCCGATGGCTGGCAGCGCCTCCCGGGGTTGCACAGTCCCTCGAGCTTGGTTGCTCCTCCTGCGGACTACGACAGCTGTTTCCTGCAGGGATCGTTTAGAGAGCCAGATTTAAATTCCCTTCGGCCACCGGACGGTGAGGCTGGGTGGGACCATAGATTGTCATAGCAGCCGAGCGAAACGGCGGGGCGCGAAGCAGCCAATAGCCATCAGGAGGCGGGGTCTCGACGACGTACGTCTCGCCTCGCCCCGCCGTTGGGAGGCAAATAACCAATAGGAGAGCCTGGGCGGGGCGGCGAGCCAATGGCGCGGGCCGGTTTGATTCAAAGGCGCTTATAAAGCGGTCCTGAGAGAAGTCGTCCAAGTAGCGAGTGTGGTCGGGAACCGCGGTCGCCATGGCCTTCCGGCTCGAGGTCCCGGACGAGCTGCCCGCCGCCTGCCTGTCCCCGTGCGGGCCGCCCAACCCCGCCGAGCTGTTCAGCGAGGCCCGGCGCCTGGCGCTGGAGGAGCTGGTGGCGGGCGGCCCCGAGGCCTTTGCGGCGTTCCTGCGGCGCGAGCGCCTGGGCCGCTTTCTGAACCCCGACGAGGTGCGGGATGTGCTGCGCGCGGCCGTGCGGCCGGGCGGGGAGGGCGCGGCGGCGGCGGCGGCGGCCGAGGACTCGTTTGGCTCGTCGCAAGACTGCTCCTCGGGCACCTACTTCCCCGAGCAGTCGGACCTGGAGCCGCCGCCGCTGGAGCTCGGCTGGCCCGCCTTCTACCGGGGCGCGTACCGGGGCGCCACGCGCGTCGAGGCGCACTTCCAGCCCCGCGGCGCGGGCGCCGGCGGCCCCTACGGCTGCAAGGATGCGCTGCGCCAGCAGCTGCGCTCCGCGCGAGAGGTGAGCGCCCCCCGCAACCCGGGCCGGACCGGGCATCGACCCATGGCTGGCGGGGGAAACCGAGGCAGCGGAGAGCGCGGGCCGATCCCCCGCCTCCTCCCCGGGCCGGACGGGGCATCCACTCCTGGCTGGCGGGGGAAACTGAGGGCAGCGGAGAGCGCGGGCCGAGCCTCCCCCCCCCCCCATCTGATCTCTCGGGGTCCTCGGCTCGCTCCTCTTCCTGAGTCTCCGTCAGATCCTGGACACCCCCCCCCCCCGCCGCTCTTTATGGCAGGTGTGGGTGTGCCAAGGATGCCGCTTGTGCCACCGAGTCAACTCCTTTAGTGTTCGTTTGCCTCTGGAGAAGGAACCAGAATTGTTTTCAGTTCCAAGTCTGTTATCAGTTGAAGCCAAATTTTCCTGATCCCACTTTCAGTAGCGGCTTAGGACATGCGTTACTCCACCATCGCCTCGCCTAGGGGGAAAATATCCCTGAAGATAATCCCTTCTTCCAAAAATCTTATGGGACATGGGGGATCAATTACTGCTCATTAGTTACACACTTTTTTTTTTTTCCTTTTCTTTTGCCGGTCCTGGGGCTTGAACTCAGGGTCTGAGCGCTGTCCCTGAGCCTCTTTGTACTCCTGGCTCCACCACTTGAGCCACAGCACCACCTCCAGCTTTTTCTGAGTAGTGTATTGGAGATAGAGAGTCTCACGGAGTTTTCTGCCCTTGACTGGCTTTGAACCGTGATCCTCAGAGCTCGGCTTCCTGAGTAGCTGGGATTACAGACATGAGCCACCAGCGCTCAGCTTAATTCTATACATCTTATGTTCTTGTTAACAGGAATGTTAGAATCTGTCTCTGCCTCTGGCCAGGGACTGAAAGGAAATCGTCGCCTCTTGTTGAATGAGAGGGAACCAGATTTGCTTTCCTATGGGTAGGGGTTGTTCCAGGTAGTGTTTGTTTAAAATACAGATAACCTCTGTATTACATCAGCCTTTATCCACAATAGGCTATGGTCCTAGTGTCTGATGCAGTGTGTGTGTTAGTGGGGGAAGGGGAAATGCAGGGGTATAGCAGTAGACACCATTGTTCATAGCTAAAACCAGCATGATTGCTGGTGGGCTGCAGGCCCATGCTGGTGGGCTGTGCCCCAGCTTTTTGGCTTTCTGAGTGTGCCAGGGAAGTGGCAGGCAAAGTCCCAGGCATGGTAAGACTTGGTAGGCCCTGTGCCAAGTGGTGACTGGAAGGAGAAATCTGTGCATTAAGTTGGTCTGAGACAGCCAGGTCCAGAGGAAAGAACCTGTGTTTTTGATGTTGGCTCCAGACCTGACTGGCGGGGCTGCAGACTCTAACCTGGTGCCTTGCCTTTGGAGTAGCGAGAGTGTGTCATCCCATAGTGCTTTGGGTGGGCTGAGGGCCCTTTGGATGATGCAGACATGCCTGTGTATTCCTTCAGTTAGAACGGTTGGTTACTAAGATGAAAGAGGCAGAATTGTGGGGTAGGTGTGCATTCCCAAAGCTCACCTCCAGGAGGGGAACTTGAGTACTTGGAAAAAAAAGAGGTTTCCATGACAGAGATGGGGACTGCTTTCGCCTTCCACCCAGCCCCAAATTAGAGTGGTAGTGGAGGGGCACTGAAGCTAGATCTAGAAGGAAAACTACAGTATGGTCATGAGCAGGCTTAGAAGGGATGGAGGCTGCCTGGAATGTAGACTCCCCTCATCTGGGGTGATCTGTAATACATTCCTGGATAGAGCTTCCTGCCTTGTAAACAATCCGTGCCTTACTCCTGTGGTTGGCTCTTTTCTCCTAGATTTTGTATTGGAACCTGGGTAGTTTAGCCTGAGAAAGGTGACACCTTAAAATCCAACGAGTATTTTTAATGCATCTACCATATTGCCAAGCTGCTGCTGTGTTCAGTGCCTACTGTGTATCACACAGCTCTCTGAAGAGAAAGCAGTTGGATGGAGTAGAAGAGAGGGGCCATGAGACGAGGGTACAGGAAGCGTGAGTGGGACTGAGGGCTGTGTGTGGCTTGCTTTTGTGCTCCAGACCGTGATAGCCAGGGCAGATAGTGATACTACCAAACTGGAAGGAGGGTAGGCTGAGGGTAAAAGATGTGGGTATGAGTTGGATTTGATTTGGAACATAATTGAATTCAAAGATACAGATGCCATCTCTTTTGTTAAAAAAAATTGCCCAAGTGAAAATTGTTTCCTCTTTGTTAGACAGCATTCTACAGTTATTTTGTCCATTTTATAATGAGACTAGGTTGTCAAGAGATTATGTAGAGAGTGATGGAGCCAGACCTCCACCCAAGGCCGACTTTGGACCACAGCTAGCACCCAGGCTTTCCTTGTGTCCTCTGTGGAGAGAAAGAGCTGGCCCTGTAATTCTGAGACATCCTCAGATGGGTGGGGAGAGGGACTAGAGGGCTAATCTGGTGGCTCTTAGGTGCTGCAACCTGCAAAGCTGTGCATTGTGTTTTGAGTTGTGCATTGTGTGTCACTCTGGCTACATCCTTTGAAGTCATTGCCCGTGACAGCAAGGACCGTGAAGGTGCGCGTCTCAGGTGATGTATTCTGATGGTAAACATGATGACATGCACGAGAGTGCTGTGAAGGAGCCCTTTTCCTGGATTATCTCACTTAATATCCTCCCAATGCTGGGAGGAGGCCACAGTGAAGAAAAGACCCAGCACCCAGAGGTTAAGTAACTTGCCCAAGATCAAACCACATGATCCACTGTTGAGGTCAAGCTCTAGTCAGGTGGATCCCACCCTCTTAATTACCTTCCTTCGCTGAGGAGGAAGTATTGGTAGGTTGGAAGTTTCCAGCAGCAGGCTGAGGGGTTTTTGTTTTTTAACTGGTTTCTTAAGGATTTGGACTTTTCATCTTCATGATATGAATCTATAAACAGGACAATGATGATGACAGAAGACTAGTCTGGTCAGTTTTAAAAGGGGGGAGGCATTAAATAAGCAGAGACCTCAACCCATCAAATAGAGACGGTTGTTCATGACCACAGGGCACTTGAGGTCCCTGGGGTTTAAGTTTTATAAATTAGCATGCAGTTTGCTCTCTTCAGGGAAGGTAGAGCCAGTAAATTGAAGCAGAGGAGTATGTGGAATTGTCTAGTGGATGAATAAGAACTTTGAATTCCACATGGAAGGTCCCACTTAATGATCAGTGAGCTTGGGGCCAGGCTGCATGGGAGCAGGGTCAAACTTAGGAGAGTGCCCTGTGAAACTTTGTCCTCAAAGAGGAGGTGTGGGTTCAGCCTGAATTATCTGGGTGACTCTGGAAGGGCTCCATGACCAACCTGTGGATATGGGAAGCCAAGGGCAGTAGCCAATGGCTACTGACGGGACTGAATCCTGACATTGTAGCCCAAATGCCTGTTTCTGGGATAGATTTTTATCTGCAAGTCCTCTTCCAGGCTAGGTACTCTGTATGGGGCCTATTGTACACCCTCCTCTATCGGGCCTCATACTTTTGGAGGGGCAAGGGATGGAGAAGGGAAAGGTAGGAGTGGAAACTAAGTAGTTTGGGTGACTCTGTCTTTCTACTCAACCATTCTTTATCCCTGAATAATTGTGATGGCTTTTGATCTGCCCTTCCACTGGCTCCATTTCTGTGTGCCTGTCAGGGTGCAGGCATCTGTCACTTGGAGAAAGGTGCCAACTTTATGTGAGGCATGGATTCAAGCTGACCAAGTACCTGGCATTCTGTTGCATTTCACCAGAGCGGCAGGAACTACTGCTTTGGTGTCCCAAGAGGTTTTTGTTTATTTTTAAATTTGTTTTATTTTTTGTTTTTGTGCTGGTACTGAGGTTTGAACTCAGAGAATTGTGCCTGGGTTTTTTGATCAGGGTTAGCATCTTCCCACTTGAACTACAGCTTCACTTTTGGCTTTTTTGGTGGTTTGAGATAAGAATCTACAGACTTTGTCAGGGCAGGCTTTGAATTGTGATCCTCACATCTCAGCTTCTGGAGTAGCTATGGTTATAGTTGTGGATTCCTAGCACAAAAATTTGTTTTTTTTTAAAGGAGTTTTTGAATTATGCAGGATCTCTTTCCTAACACACTTGGTTTCAGAATCTACCCTTTCCTGCTGTAACTGGTGAGGTGTGACTCTGTCACTCAGTCCTTTGGGTCTGTCACTGCCAGTTAGTGCTTAGCTGAGCACTACTTGGGAGTTCTGGCTGGCCTCATTTATTGGTATGATTGATTCTGGTGTGTTTTTCTTGACTTTTTTTCTTTTTGAGGCATCATCTTGCTCTGTTGCCCAGACTGGCCTTGAACTTGCATTCTTCCTGCCTCAGGTTCCCAAGTGCTGGGGTTACAATTATGCATCACTGGTACTTAATTATTCCTGGCTTCTGAATAAGACTTCACACCTAAGTTCATCCTATTAGGAGATTCCCAACTTTTCATAGCTGTCATTCTTACCAGCCGCCATTCCCTGTGTGCCTTTGTTCCAAAGGGTCCCCTTTTGTTGTGACCTCATCTTTGGCCATCCTTTTGATGACCTGAGCATTAGCGATCTTTGCATAGCCGGAGAACCCTGCTTGGCGGACTAGCAGCTGAGGAATCTGATGGAGGCCCCTGTGAGTATGAGGATGTCCTGATGCTGGCTCTACTGTTCTTGCTCAACCTTGTGTTACGATAGAATCTGTGCTGTATCAGTTCCTGTTCCAGATGCCCAGATCATCCCAGAGCTTTCTCAACCTTGCTGCTGTTTTGGCATTTGAGGCTGGATGATTCCTTGTTTTTTTTTTGGGGGGGGGCGGCTTGTCCTGTGTGTTGCAGGATGTTGAGCAGTATCCCCAAGAGACCAGTAACAGCCCCCCCCCCACTCCAATAGTTGTGATGGTCAGCACTGTCTTCAGAGGGACAGCAGGACTTATAGCCTTATGCTCAGTTTCTGTTCCGGATGTTGATTTGGAAATGGTGGCAAGGGTTGTACTTGTCAGCGGGCCCATTTAAGATAGCAAGCTCAGGCTGCATGTTGTATCCCAGTTTAATTTAAAAAAGAAGTTGGGGGCTGGGAAGGTAGCTCAGTGGTAGAGCACTTGCCTTGCATGCCTGAGGCCCTGGGTTCGATTCCCCAGCACCACATAAGCAAAAAGAAAAAAGCCGGAAGTGGCGCTGTGGCTCAAGTGGTAGAGCGCTAGCCTTGAGC
>NW_012267229.1:18687927-18698298 GCF_000151885.1 Dipodomys ordii
GTAGAGCGCTAGCCTTGAGCTGAAGAGCTGAGGGACAGCGCCCAGGCCCAGAGTTCAGGCCCCATGACTGGACCCCCCCCCAAAAAAAAAGAAGTTGCCAGATGTCTCCCCTGGGGTCAAGGTCAGGTCCTGGCGAGAACCCTTGGTCTACATCATAGGATGTTGTCCTCAGACTCCAGTGTGTTGTGGCCATCTTTTGTCCCTTCCTTTTAAATTGTGTGGATTTTAGAAACCACAGCGATTTCTCTTTAACAAGGTGGAAAAATATATGTAACAATATACAAAAATATACATAACCATTTTTTACTGTATAATTTAGTGGTGTTTGGGACATTCACAGTGTTGTACACCTGTCATTACTGTTCATTGTACTTTTTCTTCACCCCATGCAGAAGCTCTGGGACTCTCAATTCTTAACTTTCCTGTGTCCTCTTTCTGGCTCCTGGCGAGCACTGCTCTGTTTTCTGCCTGCCATTTCATTTCTCCATTCTTTTCCTTGGGCATCCATTAGGTAGTGAGGCAGCTGTGGATTATTCTTCGACTCCTTTATGGCTATAGGTTCAATTCTCTAAGAACTCCAAAATGCTGTGGCTGTACTAGCTTTTAAAAATCCTTGATGTGCCAGGTTCGGTGGTATGCTCCTATAATCCCAGCATTCAGGAGACAGAGGCAGGATGATTAAGAGTTCAAAGAGTTCAAAGTGAGATCTTGTATCTTGTCTCAAATAACCAAAAAAGTTCTTTTTTTGTGTGCTGTTAGTGGGGCTTGAACTCATGGCCTTATGCTCTTGCTTGGCTTTTTTGCTCAAGGCTGACATTCTACCATTTGTACTGTACCTCTATTTCTGGCTTTGTGCTGGTTATTCGAAATAATCAGCAAATTAGAGTCTCATAAGCACCAGCCTTGAGAAGGAAAACAGTGCCTAGACCCTGATTTCAAGCCCTAGTACCACGTGCGTGCGCGCACACACACACACACACATGCACACACACAACAGAACAAAACAAAAACCATGTAACACACAGAGAGAAAATGTGTCTTCTGCCTCTGTAGCAGGAGGCTGTCCAGGTGAGTAATAGTGAGCGATGGATGGGGACATGTGGTCAGCATGGGGAGTCCAGTGGCCAGACTGACAGATCTTGAATGCATAAAAGGCTTTGGTGAATTCCAGGCAGGTTGCACATCTGGGTGGGAAGGGAGGGAAACAGATACACAGGGAAGGGGTGATGGACATGTCCTTCCGGCTGGAATGGGGATTGGGATGGCAGGCCCCAAGTGGCCCCTTGAAACTGTACATTGCCTGGCCATATCCCTGACCAGCCCCAAAGGAGGGTGCATGAATCACGGACTGGCTAGAGCAGGACTTGTTTCCGGGACACTGAGGCCCAAATAGATGGCTTGACTAGGGATGGTGCCAGAATTTGAACAAAGAATGTGAAGTACATGCTATTGAGGGCTTGCTACATGCCAGAAACTGCCAGTGGATTCTCTCAATCACCAGTACAGAAGAGTGTTATTTGCATATTATAGAATCCACTGTAACCAAATATGTGATGGCATACCTGGTTCTCAGAAGTGAAGGAGCCAGGATCCAAGTCCAAGTTCAGATTCTGTTCATGGGACATCTTCCCCATGTCGGAGCTAGTCCTTACCATATTGTAGAGAGGGGGTACCCTGTGGACCAGACAGCTCCTTGACTTTTGTTCTGTTAATTAATCTTTATTGTTGTTGCCACTTCTGGGACTTGAACTCAGGGCTTGTCTCTGAGCTTTTCTTTTTTAAATTGGTCATGTGGCTTGAACTCAGGGGCTGGGCACTATCCCTGAGCTTTTTCACTCAAGGCTGGCACTCTATTGAGCTACAGCGCCACTTCCAGATAAGAGTCTCATGGATTTTCCTGCCCAGGCTGATTTCAAACTTCGATTCTAAGATCTCAGCACTTTATGTATCTAGGATTATAGGTATGAGCCACTTGCTTATTTCTGAGTTTTTTTTTTGGCTCAAGGCTAGTGCTCTATCACTTGAGCTGCAACTCTACTCTGAGTTTTTTTCATAGTTATTCAGAAGTAAGAGTCTTAGAGATTTTCTTGCTTGGACTGGCTTTGAACTGTGATCCTCAGATCTCAGCCTCCTGACAGCTAGGATTACAGGTGTGAGCCACCAGCAACTGGGCTCACTTCTTACCACTGTAAATGGTCCTTTATGGTGGGCTTTGGCCAATGTACTTTAGGGTAGTGTACTTTACTGATCCTGTCAGGATTCATTCATAGCACTAAGTTGTTTGAAGACTGGATGATAGATTTTTTTGGATAATATTTAATCCAGCACTTTTTTTTTTTTTTGCAGGTCTTGTGGCTTGAACTCTGGACCTGGTATTGTCCATGAGCTTCTTTTTGCTCAAGGCTAGCACTCTACCACTTGAACCACAGTGCCACTTCCTGCCTTTTCAGAGTAGTTTATAGGAGATAGAGTCTCATGGACTTTCCTGCCCAGCTGGTTTGAACTGTGATCCTCAGATCTCAGTTCCTGACTAGCTAGGCTTATAGGCATGAGCCACTGACGCTCACCAAAGGACATTTTATTTATTTATTTTTTTGTGCTAGTATTATGGCTTGAACTCAGGGCCTTGTATTCTTACTTGACCTTGTCACTCAAGACTATTATTCTACCATTAGAGCCAAATCTCTACTTCTGTTTTTTTTGCTGATTATTTGGGAATAAGAGTCTCATGGATTTTTCTGCTGGGCTAGCTTTGAACCACAATCCTCAGATCTCAGCCTCCAGAGTAGCTAGGATTACAGATGTGAGCCACTAGCACCTGACTCATCTGTACTTTTTTTGGGGGGGGGGTCTGGTCGTGGGGCCTGAACTCTGGGCCTGGGCGCTGTTCCTCAGCTCTTCAGCTCAAGGCGAGCGCTCTACCACTTGAGCCACAGTGCCACTTCTGGCTTTTTTCTTTTTGCTTATGTGGTGCTGAGGAATCGAACCCAGGGCCTCAGGCATGCAAGACAAGCGCTCTACCACTGAGCCACCTTCCCAGCCCCCTTTATTCTTTTTTTAATAGGTGGCTTTGCATTCATACAAACATTCTAGTTCTGCACATGGCTAAGAATGTCCCTTTGAACATGCTTTCCAGCCTCTCCAAGTTTTCTTATCTATTTACCAGGGGTTAATGGGGTTTTAAAATCTCTAGGTATCTATCTCCTTTGGGCTTTTGTGCAAGAAGGCAAGTGGTAAAGATCCCTGCCGTGTATGATGAGTAAGTGGGCTCCATAGTTTTTGTAGAGATGGGGGATTCCGGTGATCTGTCCTCTAACACGAGGCCCTCTGAGTGCCTTGGGGCAGGTCAGTCAGTGGTGGGCAGCTGAGGGACTGAGTTTGTCACCCAGGATGAGGATGTGGGATTTGACACGGGTGTGACCACTGCAGATGCAGAAGCCCCAGATGGTTGTGGGGCCCAGGCAGCAGTCCAGACACCCCAGTTTCTAAGCGGCTGGATGTTTCCTCTGTAGATAATCATATTGGGGCTGGTTGACAGGTGGGCACAACTCTGGAGTAGACTTGAGAAGTCACCCCATACCCAGCTTTCTAGCCCTGAAGGGGCAGGCTTCGCAAAGCATGGGCTGGGAGTGGCAGTATCTAGGATAGCTGTAGGCCCATGGGTGAAGGCTGGCTAGCCCCTTTAGGGAACGGGTTCAGTGGCCTAGACTTGGCTAGTGAGGAGGAGGCTGGATCATTGCCTGTGTCTGGTTTAGCTGTACAGAGTGTGGAGATGGAGAGACACGGATAGGTATGGGGATCTCCTGCTGAATGTCGCCACAAAGAAGACTGGGCCTCCTGGGAAGATAGGTCTCCTGAGAGCCCTGCTTTAGCAAAAAGAGGGTGTATTGGGTTCCATAAGATTAAGGAGAAGGAAACCCTCCTCTCCTCCATGGCCCTGAGGTGTCCTGCAGGGATTAGGGACCAGCCTCCAACCCAGCCTGTGGGAAAGATCGAAGCTTTAGAACCAATGAACCAAATAGCAAATTACATACTCATCAGACAGCAAAGGTGTTAACTATACAATTGTTCTGTTAATTGGTGAATCCAAGTTCATTTTGGCTGGCATCTTGTGCTCTGGGCTCTGTTCCCAGTCAGCCTCCAGCAGCCCTGTCCAACACTGCCAACTGGTGCCCGTTCCATCAGCCCCCGGGGTATGTCAGAGTGCACCACACAGTGTCACCCCTTGGCTCTTCCATCTCATCAGACTGGGTTCTCAGGCTAGAGGGACACACATCCTCAGTGCCCCAGGCTGAGCCAGGCTTATGGCTGCACAGAAGAGTAAGCCCTCAGGCAAAAAGATCTCTACACTTCCCTCATTGGTGCCCTGCTGTGCGTGTGACTCTGATTCTCACACCTGTGTTTAAGACCTCTCTGCGTTGCTCCTCTACCTGCAACCCTCATTGTTTCTTACCTGGCTACTGTCAGAAGCTTGCTCACTGCTTTTTTTTTTTTCTTCTGGGTCTCTAATCAGAACATTTGCTGAAGTCTATTAGCCTAATAGTTGTCCATGTACCTACTGTGTTGCAGGCACTTAGTGTGTGACCCAGTGTCACAGTCTCAGTTTCTTCTGTCCTGTTGGATTCTCCACTTTGCACTCTATTCACAGCCAGTGTGGAGGAGGATTGGCATTGGTTTCTGGTTGGCATTCAGGGACCTCTTACCATTTTGTTCGTTTATCCCTCTTTCCTAGTCACGTCCTATGACCCCACCCCCTGCCTTTCATGCATACTGTATGTTTCAGCCACAGTGGTACAAACCCCATCCCCAACTCTTCCCTTCAGCTCTTCTGAGGCCTTATGTCCAAATCTTGTTCCTCTCTGTGATTCAGCTCAGATTCTACCTCCCTCAGGAAGCCTTCTACATCTTACTTGGTCAATATCTGCATGCCCAAAGGCAATCATCACTGTAAGGAGGATGATTGACAGCTCTCCTAGTCTTGTCCTCTTATGAGGTGCTTTCCTGCATCTTGTGTCTTGCAGCCAGCTCTGCCTACTGCAAGGACAGGGTCAGCCCACAGTAGATTCTGAGGAACTGGCTGCCTAATTGAGCATATTATTTCATGCTTGCCCTGAGCTAAGCCCTGAGGATTAAATTTACAACAGTCCTTTAACATAGCTGCTGCTGTTATCCATATGTTCCAGAGGGTGAACTAAGGCTGAGAGATTAGGAAACTTGCCCATGGTTATACAGGTAGCAAGTGGCAGAACTGAGTTGTGTGTCCTGGCTTTTCTGTCTTGTAATTGTTATGTGATCTAAATGAATATTCTCAAAACATGATGCATGGAAGCCATGGGAGGATCTATACTTCTGAAGATGCCACCAATGAAGGAAGAACATTTATTGCTTTTTATTTATTTCATGGTACTGAGGACTGCACCTAGGCCTTCTCAACTGCTCTACCACTTGAGCCACTCGCACCTTCTCCTTATTTTTTTAATCTGTGTGTGGTGGGTTTTAGCTGTGCCCTTTACCCAGAATTGCTCATGGCTAGGGTACCTTCAAGATCAGATGGGGAAAGGAGGGTAGCCAGAGATCCTGGTCTTAGATGGTTTTCAAGGTCCCTCATCTGAGTAGATGAGACCCTAGTATTTTAGAGAGAGACAGCAAAAGGGCCTCTTTGTCTTTGCATTGCTTCTTTAATCCTGAAGATGGGTAAGACTGGCCTGAGCCCTGTGGGACCAAGAGATGAATTGATCACAGTTAAAGGCCACTGTGGAGTAGAAGGAGAGAGAATTAGAAATCTCGACATTCAGAAATAGGGTTAACAAGATTCCAAGAGACCTGGGAGTCTACTGTTGAAAAACCAGGAGGAGGGAGGAGCCCTGACAACTCCTGATTGCAGAATAGCTCCCCAACTTTGTGCTCCTAGTTTGCACCAACTCCTGGCTTGGCTTGTAGGGGCCTGTCTGCAAGCTAGGATGTTTCCACACCCCTCTACCCTGCCAGGAGCTGAGGGCCATGGTTTTAAGCCTTTGTAGGGGGTGATTAGAAACCCTAGGGCTGCAGCAGTTCTTGAAAGGAGCAAGTAGAAGCTGGTGGGTGTCTCCCTGTAAGTAGCTGTCAGAACAGCTGCAGCTGTGGACCAGGAAAGTGAATGCCTGAGCGGACACCACAGGGTCTTCTGGACTTTTGTGTATAGTCATTGATTTTTTGCTGTAGACCTGATCTGCAGCTAAGGAAACAGATATTCAGAACAGCTGTAATTTGCCCAAGGACACATGGCTGAGAGGCAGCTCTTAGCTGTAGTCTCTGGCTAGGTGTAGAAAATTAATTATTAGCAGGCACAAATGAAGTGACATTGCTGGGGGTGGGGTGCAGGTGTGTGGAAAGAAAGCACTGATTGGAGGTTAAAGGCAGAACTTTGTTGTTTTTTTCTTTTTTTTGGTGCTGGTCCTGGGGCTCAAATCAGGGCTGGACACTAGCCTTGAGCTTTTGTGCTCAAGGCTAGTGCTCTACCATTTTGAGCCACAGCTCCCCTGGGCTTTTTGGTAGTTAATTGGAGATAAGAGTCTCACAGACTTTCCTGTCCAAGCTGGCTTTGAGTAGCTAGGATTACAACTTTGAGCCGCCAGTGCCCAGCTTAAAGGCAGAACTTTTAGAAATTATTCCTGTGGTCTTGTGGACTAGTACTGGAAATTGAACTACTAAACCACAGGAGCCATCTTTTATGGAGGAGAGAGCTTTTGGTTAGAGAAGGCCTACCTCACGAAAGGAATGCTAGGAAGATTTGGTGTTGAGAAGGCAGAAGATGAGAAGAGCTCTGTGCCTCATTTGACTGGTTCAAGCTGTAAGTTGATGATGGGTTTTTGTACATCATAGTAAAAAATCAGAGCTCATGATCCAAAGTCAGTATTCAAAACCATAGACTTTTTTTGTGTGTATATGCTGATACTGAGTGAACTTAGGGCCTGGGTACTGTCCCTGAGATTGTTTTGTTCAAAGTGATCTCCATTTGAATCACAACTCTGGCTTTTTTTTTTTTTCCTGGTTAATTGGACATAAGAATATCATAGACTTTCCTGCCTGGGCTGGCTTTGAATCATGATTCTCAGATCTCAGCTTTCTGAGTGGCTAGGATTATAGGTGTGAGCTACCAGCATCTGGCTATTTGCTTACTTTATGGACTGAAAAGCAGTAGGAAACACAGCATGCCCTAGATAATGGAGTTGGCCCAGAACCTAGACGGCTTGTTTATCTGAATGGAGCCTGGAGGATGATGGTGTTTAGTAAAGTAGCAATGTTGAGTGGAACAGGTTCACAGGACAGGGCAATGACCTCTGTATTTGTGAAAAATTTGCCAGTGTGGTAGGGGAAGGCAGTGGGAATGTGAGCTGGGCCAAGTCAAGACTTTCAGGACAGGTGTGTCTAGGGGTCTTCAGAGATGGAAAGTAGTCTATAGTGAAGCAGGTGAAGGAACGGGGAGGACTGTTGGAGGATAGACTGCTTTCCTGCCTCTGAGATGGGGTCTGGATTTCAGTCAGTATGCTGTAGGGTATTGTGCTTAGGAGCTGACAGCTTGCTCTTCCCTCTGCTTCATCTTGTAGGTGATTGCCGTGGTGATGGATGTGTTTACAGACATTGACATCTTCAGAGACCTGCAGGAAATATGCAGGAAACAAGGAGTGGCTGTGTACATCCTTCTGGACCAGGCTCAGCTGTCCCACTTTCTGGACATGTGTATGGATCTGAAAGTACATCCTGAGCAGGAAAAGGTTAGTGGTAGACTATTTCCATTCTTGTCACAGTCAGAAAATATGATAGAGCCCCCTAGTCTCCAGGTGGGTGGTGGCAGCATCTTTCCTAACAAGTTAGGGAACTAAGGCTAAGGCCAAGTCATTTGCCTGGGATTCCACAGGAAATGAACAATACTTGTGATCCAGTCACAGGTATTGATACCTGTGATACTTAACATACTTAATACCTCGACATTCCCCTTCTAAGTGTCTACCCAAGAGAAAATACAGGTCCACATGAAAACTGTATCTGGATGTTTATGGGGGTATTATTCATAATAGGCAAAGGATGGAAACAATTCAGTGCTTATCAGCTGATAAATGGGAAAACAATATGTTGTCTATTCAGCCATCAAAAAGGAATGAAGTCCTGACCCATGCATGACATGAATGAACCTGAACATATGTTAAGCGAAGGAGCTTGTCACAGAAGACACATATTGTATGATCTCTTTATATGCAAGACCAGAGTAGAGATAGAAGGAAGACTGGCATCCGTATTGGTGGGAAAGGAGATGGAGGGATCAGTGGGGTGGTAGCTAAGGGTGGCCACCATGTGTAGAACTCCAGTTCTGCTCTGGGCAGTGCTTTAACAGATGTTATGTAACTAGTCCTTTCAGTGGCTCCATCGCAGAAGTGATTGTCCTGATGTTTTAGGTCAGGCAGTGATGACAGAGCCCAGGTATCCCCTACTACGATGCCATGGGCCTGGCGTTCAGTGCATCTACCTGCCTCCAACTCTTGTGCACGTAATCACTGCTGTGTGCTGCTGCTCTTCTTCATCATTATAAAATTAAAATGTCCTTTTCTTTAGTAATGAAAATAAGTATTTAAACATAAAGGTATACAATCTATTGGTTTGGTTTCCATGGTAGAAAAGGCAAGAACAATTGTCATTTATTTCAGAATCCATTAAAATTGCTCACGCTGTAATCCTAGCTACTCAGGAAGCTGAGATCTAAGAATCCTGGTTCAAAGCCAGAGCAGGCAGGAAAGTCTGTGAGACTCTTATCTCCAGTTAACCACCAGAAAACTGAAGTGGCACTGTGGCTCAAGTAATAGAGTGCTCACCTTGAACTGAAGAGTGCAGGGACAGCGCCCAGGCCCAGAGTTCAAGCTCACGACCGGTGGTGTACAGGTGATATACAGAGGGGTTACAATTACTTCAGTCAGGTAAAGAGCACATTTCTTTTTGGACGATGTCACTCCTTCTCTTGCTTTCTCCCAGTTTTTCCCTCCTGTTCCTACAAGTTGTAATAGTTCATTTTCAACATGGTGTCTAGTGAGTACACTGCTGCACAGAAATCTTTTTTTTTTAGAAATGCAACAACATTACCTGTGCCCTTCAGAATTTATGCAGGTACTGTCCTCAGTAGTAGGAATAAAGCATCCAGGAATGCAAAGAATTTGATCTTTGGTACTATGGGTTTCTGCATGGGTCACTATGTTACCATCTTGTTGTTACCTAGCAATTTTGTCTAGAAAATTCCCACCATTAATCTTCTCCCAGAAAATCAGAAGATTGGGATTCTCCCTTGAGAAAGCAGAAGATTGGGGTTACTTAGGTAGTTGTCACTTGTGCCACACTAAATTCATGATGGAGGTCTGATTGAGACTTAGAGGCTGAATGAAATGAGATAGCCATGTGACCTAGCAATCAGTTTAAAAATGAGATCTGGTGGACTCAAGGATCATGCAAGTCAGGAATGGGAAACCGGAGTGCTATCCTATAACTAGGTGTTAGAGAGCCAGAGAAGAGATGGAAGGAAGGTATCAGCATATAATTCCAACATGCTTTCTATAATTAAGGCTGTGTCTGAGCACTGCTGGTTACTGCCTTCTTGGTGGTCCAGATCCTCTGTAGGATAATTTGAAGGAGGTATGTAACTCTGGCAGCCTCACCTTTTGTAGTGGGTTAACACCTTCCTAAGGAGATGGGCACCATCTCCAACCTCCATAACCCCATTGCTGGAGAATCTGTGCCCTCTCTGGGTGCCCTCTGCTCTGGGCTCTGGTGGTTCAGATCACTAGATTATCTTGTCGTAGGGACTTGGGCAGGTATTCATGGGCAGGTATCCAAAAGTACTTTGGCCTGCATAACATTAAGATGTGTGTCAAAAGGAAAGATACACAACCACTCCTGAATCTGCTCGTAGTGGTATTTTTATGCCTATTACATGTTGATTCTTTAAGACTCAGGAGTCACCTGCTTCAGTCAAGCCTTCCTCCTGACAATTCCATGTGGGTATCTATGAAATTTTCTACATTTTTTCCCCTTTTTTTGTTGTGGTATTGGGGTTTGAACTCAGGGCTGCTTTGTACTTGATAGGAAAGTACTGCTTGAGCTATCCCCATGGACCTTTTGTTTATATTGTGTTTTGGAGATAGGATTTTACTACCTTTGCTTTGGCTGTTCTTGAACTCATGATCCTCCTATTCCCACTTCCTGAGCAGCTGGGATTACAAGGTGTGTGTGTGTGTGTGTGTGTGTGTGTGTGTGTGTGTGTGAGTGTGTGTGTGTGTTTTCATTTACTTTGAAATAGTTACAGAGATGGGGCTGGGAAGGTGGCTCAGTGGTAGAGCGCTTGCCTTGCAT
>NW_012267229.1:18700788-18709211 GCF_000151885.1 Dipodomys ordii
TTTTTTCTTTTTGCTTATGTGGTGCTGAGGAATCGAACCCAGGGCCTCTGGCATGCAAGGCAAGCGCTCTACCACTGAGCCACCTTCCCAGCCCCCCCATGAGAATCTTATCTCCAATTAACCACTCAAAAACTGGAAGGGGAGCGGTGGCTCAAAGTGGTAGAGTGCTAACCTTGAACAAAATTGCTCAGGGACAGTGCCTAGGCCCTGAATTCCAGCCCCCAAACTGCAAACAAAAAAAAAGAAAAGGAAAAAAAGAAAATCCTTTTTCAAGCTTTGAAGATAGTTCATAAGTAGCATCTGTATTAGTCAGGGTTCTTGGTTGTAAAAGACAGAGCTGAAAGTATGTTTCAGGATCTCTCATTAAAGCATTCTACTTAAGGTAGGAAAATATCTGTTATTAGTGTAGTGACTACAGTGCACCCTGGCAGGGTGATACTGACAAACACAGAATAGGGAAGTGTGGGAGAGTACATTTGGTTGTCAGCCTCTTTTGACCAAGGGCTTGACTCTGTCTCGATTCTGCTTTTCTCTGGCTGAACTTTACTCTTCGGCTGGCTCTTTCCCTTTGATGGCAGAGACCCTGGCTTACATATACACCTTGTAGTAGCTGTTTCCAAAGTGAGATTCTCTTCACAACAGTACTGGTGTGAATTTCTGGGAACTTATTAGGCCATCATGGGGCCTTATGCCCACCCAGGAATAATAATCCCTGAATCTAAGGAGATGAATTCACTGGGCAACCTGGGCAGTATGTCCACCCCTGTTGAACTTAGATGGGCACATAAAGCTTTCTCCTGTTAACAGAGATAGAGATGCTGGACAGGCAGGGGCACAGGGGCAGTAATCAGCTCTTAGTGTGTTCAGTGTTAGGGTAACAAATCATCTCCTTCTGCAGAAATGGAAACCATAGGGACGAACATGGTGTCAGATACGGGCCTAATCTATGACCTATGAATAGCTCCCTATTGTGGTACTGTTAGTGGGTTCATCTCTAAAAGAGAACATAGCACTGCCTAAATACTTGAAAGTCCCCTTCTCATTTTTAAAACTCTAAGACTGAGGATCATGTGGCTTTTGCCTGTTGATTAAACAGTTGGTCTGACCTTTTCATTTACACACACACACACACACACACACACACACACACACACACGTTCTATACTTCTGTTAAGGTGTGTTGATGTCACACTGAATTGGTCTGTATGTTACCACCAACGTTGTGAATATTAAATAGCAGAATATGAGCTTCATTATTAAGACTGTCAGTAAACTGAAAGTCCTTATCCTTACCAGCTTTTGTTGTCTGTTTTCAATTTTTCAGTTTTACATGGACGGATGGCAAATTAAATAGCAGTAACTTGGTAATTCTGTCTGGCCAAGTGGTTGAACACTTTGATCTGGAGTTCCGGATCCTTTATGCCCAGTCAAAGCCTATCAATTCCAAACTGCTGTCTAACTTCCGGTTCCATGGCGGGTTTTACCACCTGGCAGACCGGAAACCGTTGTCCAAGACGCTCACGCTGGGCAACTTGCTGCGTATGCGCCTGGACAAATTGTCCAGCACGCCCAAGAAGACACCTCTGGGCCCCGGGACTACGGGGGCTGGGGAGGATGCTCAGCGGCAGGACTCGGAGGCCTCCACCATCAGCGAGGATGACTACCTGCAAAGCCACCAGGATGACCTGGACAGCAGCCAGGGGGTCCATATTGCCACTCAAACAGAACCAGGAGAGGAGCTGGCTGCGGTGAGCGTGAGCGAGGTGGGGACACAGACCAGCTCCAGCACCGCCTCTGTGGGGACCCAGACTGAGGTGGCCACCAGGGCTGTGAGCTCCCAGACTGTGCTGTGGTCCAGGGAAGCCACCACACAGACAGATGCTGAGGACAGCAGCCTCCCTCCCCAGGGACCCCAGTCCAAAGATGGGTCACCTGTGTCAAAGATGTCTGTGTCCAGGTCGTCTAGTTTGAAGTCATCCTCCTCTCTGTCTTCCCAAGGCTCTGTGGCCAGCTCCATTGGCTCCCACGCTTCTCTGAGAGCCACCGACCTCCACAATCCTGGGTACCCCAATTACCTGGGCACCCCGCACCTGGATCTGTGCCTGAGGGACTCGCTGAGAAACTTGAATCAAGAGCGACAGCATCACCTGACCGGCATCAGGTCTCGCCTCAACCACATGCTGACCATGCTCTCCAGGAGAACGATCTTTACTGAAAACTACCTTAGCTTTAGCCCCGGAAGTTACACCCGAGCCTCAGTGAATTTAGTTGCTATTAGAGATGTCCCTCTCTTTTCTACCCATCAATGATTCTGGGTCCAAGTACAAGCAGTAGGCAGTACCTTACCTTCCTGCTTTGAAAGCCATCGCAGGATTCCAACTGCTGCCTGGCTGTGAGTCACCACAAGTGACTTGAATTCAATTTTATTCTGCACGTTACATGCTTTTCTTTTTGTATCATAGAAACCAAAGATTGGTATTATGGCTTAAACACTATGGGTATGGGTTTTTTTTTTTTTTGCACATTTAAAAATGTTATTATTTAAAAAAATATGTAGGTGTTTTAAGGTTAAATCATTGCAAAGGAAATGTTCCATGTTTTTCTTTGTGTGTATACTCTTCTGCCTTAGAAGTTTCAGTCACTACTGTTTTTAGGATCAAAGTTCTGTTTAGGAAAGTTTTGCTGTGGTTTGTCTCTTAGATGTATATTCTTAGCATTAAGTGTTGACTGCTTGAGCACTTTTTTTTCCCTGACATTTTTGTCTTTTATCTTTAGGAATATGTAAAAAAAAAAAAAAAAAGCACTCATACGTGTCTGTGCAATCAAGTGGGAAAGAAATGAATGGTCCAGATTGTAAAAGGGAAAAGGTGCCACTTAAGTTACTTGATGGACTGGAGATGTGACTCAAGTGGTAGAGCGCCTGTCTTGCAAGCATGAGGTCCTGAGATCAAACTCCACTACATCAAAGTTGGGGTTCTGCCATCCATAGCATAGTGAAGATTGATGTCATTCTGTTTGAGTGGGCACTTTGCCGTGGTAGTGGGCCTCCAATATGCTCTTGCTTTTGTGTTTTCAAAGAAAAACCTGAGCTATTTCAGGGAGGACATGGGTTTTCTGCCTCTCTGCCAAAGGAACCCTGGATGCCTGCTCAGCATAAAGTCTAGTGGCCCCATGGGCCTCCTTTCATCAGATGGGTTTATTGGCTGTAGTTTAGCAATCTCCCGTCCCAGAGCAGGGGCAAGAGAGGACACTGACAATTATCCCAAATTCCTAGTCCACTGGCAAGCAATGTAACTGGTTTCTACATCCTGCTAATCAGGATCAGTATAGTTGTGGAATCTTATTTTTGTTTTATTCACATGGACAGACAAAGAGAGTTAACTTGTGGCTTTCTTGTTCTGGCAGGCTAGAGCAGAAGAGCTGTATAATAGGGAAGGTACTGGGGCTGGGAAGGTGGCTCAGTGGGAGAGTGCTTGCCTTGCATGCATGAAGCCTTGATCAACTCCTCAGCACCACATAAGCAAAAAGAAAAAAGCCGGAAGTGGCACCGTGGCTTGAGTGGTAGAGCGCTAGCCTTGAGCTGAAGAGCTGAGGGACAGCACCCAGGCCTCATGATCAGATCCACCCTCCCCCCAAAAATAAATAAATAAATAAATAAATAGGGAAGGTACTGCCTGCTGTGTAGAATGCTGCTGCACCAGGTTCCAGAGTACTCCTGCAGATTTTCATGCATGTTGTAGGACTCCCAGCTCTGGTCAGGTTATATGCTGGGTTAGTGAAGCAGATGTGTGGAAACTGATCTGTATTTGCCTGTAACCAACTCTTATGTGCCTACAAATAATATGGGCTAAGCCTCAGGTAAACTCATTGTTATCTGAAGCGATTTGCAGTCTTAGGCCTCTTTCTGTGTGCAATCTTAAGCTCTCACGATAATGTAATAGACAGCTTTGTAGGCTAGACAGCTGTTACTATTTTTTTTTTTGTGGGTGTCAGTATTGGGGCTTGAACGTAGCTCCTCATGCTCTTTACGTGGCTTTTTTGTTCAAGGCTGGTGTTCTATTACATGAGCCATGCCTCCACTTCGTTCTTTTGCTGGATAATTGGAGATAAGAATCTCACAGATTTGAGGATTTGTCTGATGCTAGGATTACAGACATGAGCCTCCAGCATACCCGGCATGTTATCCAATTTTTAGATGGAGCTGAGGCTCAGAATAAATAGCACAGTCAAGGTCCTATGGCTGATTATGTGAAATTTGATGACACAAGAACATAAATTTCCCGATTCCAAGTTTAGGACTCTGTGAGGTGACTGCTTCTCTATATGGAGTAGGGAGGCTTTGAAGCATTTTCCTTGACTAGCAGCAGTGTAGTGGTGACAGAAAGTGGAACCTTAGCCTCAGGTACAAATGGAGGCACAGAGCATTAATTTGTGTGACCATGCAATTTAATTCCATATGAAAATTTCACCCTTGTTTCTATGGAACTGTCAATAGGATTACATGTAAAAAGTAAGATGACTCAGGGCTTCTCAATGGGGCAAATACTGAGCCTGTCATGCACATACCTGACCACACTAACCCCTTTGAGGGAGCAGGACTTAAAACCATTGTTCACATGGACAGACAAGAGAGAGGTTAACTTATGGCTTCCTTGTTCTGGCTGGCTAGAGCAGAAGAGCTCTATAATAGGGAAGATACTGCCTGCTGTGTAGAATGCTGCTGCACCAGTGTTGAACGTGTTGTCAACAATTAGAAATAAGAATTAGATGGGGCTGGGAAGGTGGCTCAGTGGTAGAGTGCTTGCCTTGCATGCATGAGGCCCTGGGTTAGATTCCTCAGCACCGCATAAGCAGGAAAAGCTGGAAGTGGCGCTGTGGCTCAAGTGGTAGAGCGCTAGCCTTGAGCTGAATTGCTGAGGGACAGCGCCCAGGCCCAGAGTTCAGGACCTACAACCGGCAAAAAAAAAAAAACACAAAACCCCAAACCAGAAGTTACATGGAATCCCAAGAAAATAGTGGTCTCATCTTAAAATGAGCAAAGCTTTTCTGGAACTGAATTCTGGAAAGTGTCACCATAGCTTAGTTCCCTCAAAGTGAGATCTGAGCACCACCTGCACCAGAGTGTGCTGGGGTGCCCAGGGACACCTGGATGTGTAGCTCAGTGGTACAGTGGCTGCTTAGCACGTGCAAGGCGCTGCCCCCGTACTCCTCATGTTGATTACTGGCTCTCATCCCAGGGGAGAGGAGGGCACATGAAAGAGACTATACTTTAAAAATGTTTGTCACCCCTCCCCAGGAGAAAACTATTTCTTCATCCAGCTGATATCAGACTTGGCTATAAGTATTTCAGCATTTATCTCTACTTTGTTTTTTTTCCCCCTTCTGATGCTGGGGATCAAATCCAGAGCCTCACAAATACTAGGCAAGTACTCTGCCACTCTCTAAAGGACAACTTTTTAAAAACTACTGCAATACCACTATGACACTAAACAACTTTGCTAAGTTCTTGTCAATATAAAATAAATATTCATTGTGCAAATTCAGTTTTGTTTTTATTTTCCTCACAAAGTTTGTTTTGTGTTAGAGAGTCACACAGATTCAAAATTGACCTGGTTATACTACAGGGTTGACATTTCTTTTATAAAACAAGGAATGAACTGATGAGCTGGTTACCCCACCTCCACAGGCAGTGGGGCTGGGGACAATCTCTTTTGGGACTTAAAATAACAAAAAGGACTTAATTAGGGTAACAAATTACAAACACTAAGTTACAAGACTGAAACTAAGTTACATGAATGAAATTCAAGGGTAGAGATGCAGAAAGGAGTCAGGCATGAAGCCAAAAGTGCATGTTGTATCATACACACACACACTTCATGTAGGTCTGCGTGTAACTTTAAACTTGATGGTAGCTGAGATAGCAAGAAACCTGTTAGTTGCATCATTCAGTGTTCCCATAGTGAATTAAGTCCAGGTACAGGGTGAATAATTGTTCCTGGTAGTAGGCAAATACAAGAATTTCTTATAGAAATCTTAGTAAAGTGATACTGTGGAGCATTCTGGTAATTTATCCTGGTAATAAAGTGACATTTTCTGGGGTGAACTCAGACCCTGAACTTGATAGAAGCTATAATGTAAGAGGAATGTATTCAGTATTCTGTAAGCATGTTCCTTACACAGAGTAGTTCCAGATGTCAGTTTCACAGGTGCTCCACACCTAGATAGGTGCCCTATTTGACTAGCAGATTTCGCATTTGCTCATTCCTACAAGTCTCTATGTCATTCTGAGAAATGTCCCAGTTTTGAGACAATATCCAGAATGCACCTCATGGACGCAAGAAGGCCTCCAACTCACACTCACACCTTATGCTAACACAGTGCAGATTCCTCGAGCTGTTGAGTGTCTTCCCAGGGGATCTCTCCTTAATGCTAGTCACATCCTCAAAGCTAAGCAAGCACTTTTCCTTATGCTCATACAATGTGAACGCCATCACTGGTGTGCAAGTCAGAGAACCAGACATGTTTACAACAGTTGCAGAAGTTGCACTTAAGATTCTATGGAAAATTCTGGTAGAGTTCTGCAAAAGATGGGCTTTTCATTTTGGAGGCAGCTGTCTAATCCTGCTTCCTGGAGCCTACCTAAGGGTGTAGCATTTTCTGGAAAGCTAACAGCTCTAGCACATGGATTCATGGATGGTTGTAACTGGACATACCCACAAGACAATGTTGGCAGCTGGAAGTTGACATGGTCATCATTTAGAAGTGGCAAAATGTACCTTAACACATGATGCTACCTTAAGAATATATCATAGTTATTGAAATGAACTCCAGGAAATGGGGGAAAAAAGAAGTTATCATGGAATTGGAGGTATGGCTCAAGTGATAAGAGGGCTGGTCACCCTTCAATGAAAAAGCTTAGTAAGAGTGCAAGATCCTAGGTACAAGCCCCGGTTAACTGTGGGCATGCAGGCGTGTGTGTGCATGCATTTGTGCACACACACACAGTTTGCTAGGTATAGTTGTGTACACCTGGAATACTGCACTTGGGAGGCTGAAGCAGAAGGGTCTAGAGTTTGAGGCCTCTCAAAAAAATCTTTTTAGGTCATTTGCTGAAAATAATCAGAAAGAGAGAGAAGATTGAGTGCATTCCTAGTTTATAACAATTCTACACTCAACATGTAGGTTATTTTGATAGTATTTTAATAGGGGAAAATGCTGTGATTATATATATATAACATTTATACACACATATTTGAAAAGGCACTAAGGGCATGTGGCAATGAACGTGAATGTGACATGTTTTCCTTGTCCTTAAGAAGTTCTGGTGTATTGGGAGATGGGAAGAGATGGGAAGGGGAAACAAAGGAGGAGGCAACAATGCTTGATAAGAAAGGTACTCCCTGGGGCTGGGAAGGTGCCTCAGTGGTAGAGTGCTTGCCTTGCATGCATGAGGCCCTGGGTTCGATTCCTCAGCACCACATAAGCAAAAAGAAAAAAGCCGGAAGTGGCGCTGTGGCTCACGTGGTAGAGCGCTAGCCTTGAGCTGAAGATCTGAGGGACAGCACCCAGGCCCAGAGTTCAGGCCCCACGACCGGACCCAAAAAAAATCTCAGAGACAGTGTCCAGGTCCCGAGTCCCAAACTTGTGGCTCGAGGAAGTCAGGAAGAGCATTTTAAAAGGCTCGATCTTGGAATTGGAGTTGGGAGACTAGAATCTACTTTTTAAATAGGCATATCACTTGGAGGAAACATGGGACAGCGCTCTGGCCTAACCAACTTCTAGTCTCTTCTTTCAACCGTAATCCCCTCCTCGCCTCTCTTTGGGGTTTTACCGTGCAGGACCTGTGCTATTTTATGACTCACTGATTGATAACAGTAAACACTACTTTTCTCTAGGGCTTATTTGCAATCCACCTCACCCCTACCTTGGACACAAACTGCAGTATCAGGGCACAAAGTAAGCTCCTAAAACTCGCGGTAATCTCGGGCCCACGGAGTAGCAGTATTATTACCTTTCAGTTTGAAAATAACGAGATGAAAAGAATTAGTAAATCAGAGGCAGCAGCTACCAGCCAGCATCCCACTGAGCAAACGCTCCAACATGGCGGGCCGGTCACGTGAGCCGAGGGGCGGGACCAGCGACCAGAGACGATCACGTGGCCTCGAGGGGGCGGTGCCGGCAGGGGGCGTGGCCTCCACGGCTTTCGATTCGCCCGGGGGGCCCCCCCGCGAGCCACGCCCCCCTGTCCTCTGCGGGAGTGGCGTGCGGCGGCGGGGTGGGGCCTTCCTGATGACCTTTCACCCCAGCATGGCTGCGCCCTTGGGACCCGTGAAGTTCTGGCGACCCGGTAAGGCCCGCGGCGGAACGCCGATTGTCGCGGGTGCTGGCGCCGCGGCCGTGCGCGGGGGCCTGCGGACGCGCTC
>NW_012267229.1:18710981-18711690 GCF_000151885.1 Dipodomys ordii
GAGGAGGAGCACCGGCGCCTGGCTTGACTTAGGAAGTGCGCCCCAGAAGGGGACCGGTGTTCTCGCCGTAGTTCTTGCCCACCCCGAACTCTCTGGGGTGCACCTTCTTCCTTCCGCAGACGGACGGCGGTCACCATTACAGAATGCTTTCTCTTCTTTTGGCACGTGTGAATCGGCTTTTAATGAGCATATAGATGCACACGTACCGGACCGTGCTAGATGCTTTATACTTCCTTTCTGGCCATCAGTGTCTGATAAAAAGAAAAGTAAAACCCAAACCCACAAGTTTCTTAAGAGTTACCAGCCCCCCCTTCCCCTTTTTGGTTTTAAACCATTTGCATCTCTGTAGGTCTGGATGTGCAAAATATATTGCAGCAAAAATGAAGTGAAAGCTTTTAATGTTTTAGAATGGTTTCTCGAAGTTCTGACAGCTCACACAAGCCGTGGGGGAGACAAACCCAAGCAAGCAGTGTGCTTAATTCTTATTTATTTGATGGTACTGAGGGGTTTTGTTTTTTTTTGGGCCAGTCCTGGGGCTTGAACTCAGAGTCTGGGCACTGACCCTGAGCTTCCTTTGCTCAAGGCTAGCACTCTACCACTTGAGCCACAGCGCCACTTCCAGCGTTTTCTGTGTATGTGGCACTGAGGAATCGAACCCAGGGCTTCATGCATGCTATGCAAGCACTCTACCATTAAGCTACATTCCCAG